>NC_135991.1:15996098-16018579 GCF_053455715.1 Rhinoraja longicauda
TGAGTCAGGACAGTGTGAAGACCCAGAGAGATGGCGTCCTCTGTGGATCTGTTTGCCTTATGTGCACATTGATGCGAGTCCAGTGAGTCAGGGATGCTGGATTTGATGTGTGAGAGGAACAACCTTTCAAAGCACTTCATGACTACCGGAGTTTGGGCAACCGGACGATAATCGTTCAGGTTGGTGATCTTTGCTTTTTTCGGCACCGACACTATGGTAGACGACTTCAGGCACTTGGGGACTGTAGCCAGAGATAACAACAGGTTAAAATCTTGGTGAATACCTCAGCCAACTGTTCAGCACAGTCCCTAAGTAACCCTTCCTTGAAATCCATCCGAGCCTGCGGCCTTGTGTGGCTTGACCGTTCGTGGAGTGAGACCGCACCTGGAGTACTGTGTGCAGTTTTGGTCTCCACATTCGAGGAAGGACGTCCTTGCTATTGAGGGCGTGCAGTGTAGGTTCACCAGGTTAATCCCCGGAATGGCGGAACTGTCGTATGTTGAAAGACTGGAGCGACTGCAGACTGCAAATTTGCCGATGATACAAAGCTGGGTGGTAGTGTGAACTGTGAGGAACATGCTATGAGGTTGCAGGGTGACTTGGACAGGTTGTATGAGTGGGCGGATGCATGGCAGATGCAGTTTAATGTGGATAAGTGTGAGCTTATCCACTTTGGTGGTAAGAATAGGAAGGCAGAATATTATCTGAATAGTGTCAAGTTAGGAACAGGGGATATACAACGAGATCTGGGTGTCCTAGTGCATCAGTCACTGAAAGGAAGCATGCAGGTACAGCAGGCAGTGAAGAAAGCCAATGGCATGTTGGCCTTCATAACAAGAGGAGTTGAGTATAAGAGCAAAGAGGTCCTTCTGCAGTTGTACAGGGTGCTAGTGAGACCACACCTGGAGTACTGTGTGCAGTTTTAGTCTCCTAGTTTGAGTATAGGAGCAAAGATGTCCTTCTGCAGTTGTGCAGGGCCCTAGTGAGACAGCACCTGGAGTACTGTGTGCAGTTTTTGTCTCCAAATTTGAGGAAGCATATTCTTGCTATTGAGGGCGTGCAGCGTAGGTTCACCAGGTTAATTCCCGGAATGGCGGGACTGTCGTATGTTGAAAGACTGGAGCGACTAGGCTTCTACACACTGGAATTTAGAAGGCTCTTATCGAAACGTATAAGATTATAAAGGAGTTGGACACGTTAGAGGCAGGAAACATGTTCCCAATGTTGGGGGAGTCCAAAGCAAGGGGCCACACAGTTTAAGAATAAGGGGTCGGCCATTTAGAACGGAGATGAGGAAAAACATTTCCAGTCATTTAGTCGTGAATCTGTGGGACTCTCTGCCTCAGAAGGCAGTGGGGGCCAATTCTCCGGATGCACTCAAGAGAGAGCTAGATAGAGCTCTTAAGGATAGCGGAGTCAGGGGGTATGGGGAGAAGGCAGGAACGGGGTACTGATTGAGAATGATCAGCCACGATCACATTGAATGGCGGTGCGTACAGGCTCGAAGGGCCGAATGGCCTTCTCCTGCACCTATTGTCTATTGAATGGGGAGAATCCAGCTTGTGGGGGTGAGGGGAATGGGAGGTGTCCAGATTTGGGGAGTAGAGGAAGGGAGATAGCCAGCTGGGGAGTGTTAGCCTGCTGGGGTGGGATGTAGCCAGCTAGAGGGAGTAATGGATGCAAGGTAGCCAGTTTGGGGCAGTAAGGGGGAATGGGAGATAGCAAGCTTGGGGAGTGAGGGATGAGAGGGAGACAGCTTACGGGAGTAAGGGACTGGAGGTACCCAACTTAGCTCGGTAAGGGAAGGGAGGTAGCCAGGTTAGGGGGTAAGGGATGGGGGTAACCAGCTTGGGGGAGTAAGCTGGAATGGGAGGAAGCAATCGGAGGAGGTGTAAGGGATGGGAGGTTATAAACTTGGGGAGGCCATTTTGTTGAGAGAAACAGCGAGCACATGTGGCGGCCATTTTGTTGGCAGAAACAGCGAGCACATGTGGCGGCCATTTTGTTGACAGAAACAGCGAGCACATGTGGTGGCCATTTTGTTGGCAGAAACAGCGAGCACATGTGGTGGCCATTTTGTTGGCAGAAACAGCGAGCACATGTGGCCCTTCAAAAGCCCACAAATGGCTTCCTCCTGCACCTATCTTTCTATGCTTTCATGGGTTTACCGTGAAAAGCTGACGGGTGGAGAATTCCATCCCGGATCCACGGACCGATACACAGTGAGTGATAATTGGCCATGGAACACATTTAAGTCAATTAAAAATTCTTGCTTTTTATTAATGTGTGCTGATTGCGATCTGAGCGAAATCTCCGCTGCTCCAGAGAGGCGGTTGCCCATGGTTTGGGCAAACTGCGGTGACCGGCCGACTGCTCAGCAGGCAGCTGGTGTGCTGTGATCAATAACTGAAGAAAGCAGACGCACAACAGCCTGTCTCTTCCCCAGATTCCAGAGCAGCAGTAGTGACGATCAGAGGCACCAAATTTAGAAAAGTAAATGCGGAAACTACCCACTGCGAGAAATTATCCCCAAATGACCAATTGATTGACTGCTGGGTATCAGTTCTCGTTCTGTACACGGGATATCCCCATTATCCAAAAGCTGGAAGTTGGGCAACGCCCAGGAATTGTTCACCCGGGATGGAATTAAAATGAGAGTCAGCGCTTCAGTGTCTGAGGAACTAAAAATAGAACTTCGCACAGCTCGCAACAGTTGACAAAATGAATCTTTGATATAAAATATTATTTTCAAGCGAGTGCGGTTGGTTTCTAAATTATGCCCAACCGTGGAAAAGCAATAAGAGGCCAATTCGCGACTCATCCCCGGATGTCTTCCAGTCACACAATCCCACTCTATTTATAGTTATAGAGTCAACCAGCACAACGGAAACCCTTATGGAACAAGCCAATGGAATGTTGGCCTTCATAACAAGAGGAGTTGAGTATAGTAGCAAAGAGGTTCTTCTGCAGTTGTACAGGGCCCTAGTGAGACCGCACCTGGAGTACTGTGTGCAGTTTTGGTCTCCAAATTTGAGGAAGGATATTCTTGCTATTGAGGACGTGCAGCGTAGGTTTGCTAGGTTAATTCCCGGAATGGCGGGACTATCATATGTTGAAAGACTGCAGCGACATGGCTTGTATACACTGGAATTTAGAAGAATGAGAGGAGATTGTATCGAAACGTATAAGAGTATTAAGGGGTTAGACACGTTAGAGACAGGAAACATGTTCCCAATGTTGGGGGAGTCCAGAACCAGGGGCCACAGTTTAAGAATAAGGGGTAGGCCATTTAGAACTGAGATGTGGAATTCTCGGCCTCAGAAGGCAGTGGAGGCCAGTTCTCTGAATGCATTCAAGAGAGAGCTAGATAGAGCTCTTAAGGATAGCGGAGTCAGGGGGTATGGGGAGAAGGCAGGAACGGGGCACTGATTGAGAATGATCAGCCATGATCACATTGAATGGCGGCGCTGGCTCGAAGGGCCGAATGGCCTCCTCCTGCACCTATTGTCTATTGTCTATTGTCTTCCAGTCACACAATTCCACTCTATTTATATTTATAGAGTCAACCAGCACGACGGAAAACCTTATGGAACAAGCTGACTATGCCACGAAATAGTTCAGTTAGCTTAGTTCAGTAGGACTGAAGGCTGATAAATCGTCAGCGCCTGATGGTCTGCATCCCAGAGTACTCAAGGAGATGGCTCTAGAAATCGTGGACGTATGGGTGATCATTTTCCCATGTTCAATAGATTAAGGATGAGTTCCTGTGGATTGGAAGGGAGCGAATGTTAACATATTTTTCAAGAAAATAGCGAGAGAGAAAACGGGGAATTATAGATCATCGGTGTTGGAAAAGATGGTGGAGTCAATTATTAAAGAGGTAATAACGGCGCATTTGGATAGCAGTAAAAGGATTGGTCCAAGTCAGCATGGATTTATGATGGGGAAATCCTGCTTGACTATCTTCTGAATTTTTTTCAGGATGTGACAAGTAAAATTGACGGAGAGCCAATGAATGTAGTGTATCTAGACGTTCAGGAAGGCTTTGGTAAGTTCCCACACGGAGATTGGTGAGCAAGAATAGAGCACATGGTATTGGGTGTAGGGCATTGACATGGATAGATAATTGGTTTGCAGACAGGAAGCAAAGAGTAGGAATAAATGGGTCCCTTTCAGAATGGCAGGCACTGGCGAATGGAGTGCCGCAAGGCTCGATGCAGGGGCGCAACGATTTACCATATATATTAATGATTTGGATGATGGAATTAGAAGTAACACTGGCAAGTTTGCAGATGACACAAAGCTAGGTGGAGGTGTGAACTGTGAAGAGGATGTTAGGAGGTTGCAGGGTGACTTGGACAGGTTGAGTGAGTGGGCAGATGCAGTATGACGTAGATAAATGTGGGGTTATCCACTTTGGCGGCGAAAACAAATAGGGAAATTATTATCTCAATGGTGTCAGATTCTGGAAAAGGAAAGAACCAGGGGCTACTGTCTAAGAATAAAGGGGAGGCCATTTAAAACGGAGGTGCAAAAAAAAAATCACCCAGATAGTTGTGACTTCGTGGAATTCTCTGCCACAGAAGACAGTGGAGTCCAATTCACTGGATGCATTTTAAAATGAGTTGGACATAGCTCTGGGGGCTAGTGGAATCAAGGGATACGGGGAGAAGGCAGGCACGGCTTACAGATTGTGGATGATCAGCCATGATCACAATGAATGGCGGTGCTGGCCCGAAGGGCCAAATGGCCACCTCCTGCACCTATTTATCTATGTTTCTATGTCTCTAATAACCGTTCACTATGTGCAGTCCATTTAATCGGCCGGGGGAATTCACCGCAACCATCGTGTCGGCGGTCCACATACCACACAAAGCCAACACCAAGGTGGCAGCGGATGAATTATACTCGGTCATGAACTCTCTTTAAGAACCAAACCCTATGGTACTGTTCATCATTTGCGATGAACTCAACCAATCTAGCCTCAGGAATGCACAGGTAACTAAAATCAACATCTCTCTCTCTCGCCCAGCCCATCCCCCTCGGCAGGGCTTAAGCACTCTGACCTCCACGACCAGTAAGTATTCCTGCCGTTCCATTCGTCGCTCTCGTTTGTCATCCGATCATTTATTGGTGGTGCTCCTGCTGGCATTCAGAAAGATTTAATAACGAAGCACCAACGAAAAGAGCAACACAGCAGTGGTCTGAGGAGACCGGGGGTCTCCATTAGGTCTGCCCTCAGTCGATGAAGTGGAACTCTTATTAAGCTATTTGCAGTTTCACACAGCGAAGGCACAGTAATCGGTCCGATTGGATATGCGTTGGGGAACATTGAGTCGTAATATGAAGGCGAATTATCAGGAAATCAACTCAATCGAAGTCCGGGCTGCATACAAAGACTGGGCAAACGTCAATAATGATCAGTTAATGGACGACGAAACAAATCTCCGTCATCAAACAATACAAATTTTTCATTTCAAAAGAGAATACAGATGCTGTGATCTTGAATAAAGAGACATAACTCAGCGGGTCATGCAGCATCCGTAGATGCAGCTGACGTAAGTTTTAGATTCGGGGCCATGAGACGGAGCAGAAGGCATCAATGATTAGAAAGTTGGAAAGTAAATGATGGGGCCGATCAATGGCAACATGCGAATGTTCCTGTGTAGCGTAGTGCGTGGCTGGGGATCAGAGTGAAGATGTTCCGTCTGCCTGTACGGGAGGACTGGATGAAGCTCATGACGAAACAGATGGGGAGTGAAGAGAGAGGTTCCACTGAATGGAATAGACAGAGAGCGGGTGGTGAACAGAGTGGCGTCACTTGGTGTTAAATATTATCTGGGCATGTTGGGATCTGTCCTCGTCTGGGGTGGGAATCTGCAATAAAGGGATCAGGAAGATGCACTTCCGTTTACAGGGCAACGGGTCAGGAATGGAAATTCCATCCCCGATGCACAGACGACCTCACAGTGAATAATAATTGCCTATGGGATCCATTTTACTCCAGAACCCCTTCCTGCATCATTTATAGGTTCAAGGTGAATGTGGAAAAGATTAGTAGGAACCTGATGGGTAAATTTTTCACGCAAAGAATGGTGGATGTATGGAACAAGCTGCCAGAGGAGGTCGTTGAGGCAGGAACTGTCCAAACATGTAAGAAGCAGTTAGACAAGTACATGGATCAGACAGATTTGGAGGCATATGGGCCAAACTCGGCCAGGTGGGAGTCGTGTAGCTGGAACAGGTTGGCCGGTGTGGGCAAGTTGGGCCGAATGGCCTGTTTCCACTCTGTATCATTCTATGACTCTGAGTCTATGCGTGAATTGCTATCGGAATTAAGTATCTGTGCTCTCTGAAGGCAGATTTCCCGTGCATTGGGAACGTTGCGGTGATCGGAATCGAACCCCGGCCACCTGGTCGGGACGCAATTGTTGAGGCACCGTTGCCGATTGATGAAAGGAGACGCACAAATAGCACAGTGTTTCCCCCGGAGCGGGAGCCGGAATAATGACAGTCTGATGCAAAAACTCAGGAAACATAAAATCGGAAAATATGCGAGGATTTCTCACGGAATGATATCGCGCGTCCGGACGCCGTGAGACCAGCGGTCCGCGGTTTGTCGATGGATGTGTTCCGTTTCATCAAGAAATGCAAGTGCCGGCTGTTTTACAATAGAGACATTTAGGTGTCGTCCTAATCAGAATGCCTTGGATGAAAAGGGAGATTCACACTTGGTTAATGTCTTGATCTGAGGCTTTGAAGCAAGATGTACCGGGCCCTGGTGAGACCGCACCTGGAGTACTGTGTGCAGTTTTGGTCTCCAAATTTGAGGAAGGATATTATTGCTATGGAGGGCGTGCAGCGTAGGTTCACTATGTTAATTCCCGGAATGGCGGGACTGTCGTATGTTGAAAGGCTGGAGCGATTGGGCTTGTATACACTGGAATTTAGAAGGATGAGGGGGGATCTTATTGAAACATATAAGATAATTAGGGGATTGGACACATTAGAGGCAGGAAACATGTTCCCAATGTTGGGGGAGTCCAGAACAAGGGGCCACAGTTTAATAATAAGAGGTAGGCCATTTAGAACGGAGATGAGGAAGAACTTTTTCAGTCAGAGAGTGGTGAAGGTGTGGAATTCTCTGTCTCAGAAGGCAGTGGAGGCCAGTTCGTTGGATGCTTTCAAGAGAGAGCTGGATAGAGCTCTTAAGGATAGCGGAGTGAGGGGGTATGGGGAGAAGGCAGGAACGGGGTACTGATTGAGAGTGATCAGCCATGATCGCATTGAATGGCGGTGCTGGCTCGAAGGGCTGAATGGCCTACTCCTGCACCTATTGTCTATTGTCTATTGACCCTGAACGGAACACGAAGGACAAGTGTGATCACCACAAGTCAAACAGAGATAAGAGGATTCCAAATCAGGCTGGGGGCTCAATTCAAGCAAGCGGGTGCCTGGCGACTGCATTGGCTCTGATGACCACCACTGTTTACGAGCCGAACAATGCATCTCAATTGTTGGATAATCCGCTTTGAACAGGGAAACGCAGTTTCATCAATACGTATTCACCCACCACCCGATGGTTCTGTCTAATACATCCCGATGGCAGAGATCATAAAGCATGGAGACATATAGCGCGGAAACAGGCCGTGCCGCCCAACGTCCACGTGTCGATTAAAATGGACCATCTGATCTAATTCGGTTTGCCCATATCCCCGAAAACCTTTCCAAACCGTGTACCCGTCCAAATGTCCTTCACATTGTGTGTGTCTCAGCATGTTTCTGGACAGGTCGTTTCACATTTCCTCAACCCTCTGAATGAAATAGTTGCCCCTCACGTTTATAATCAACATTAACACCTCTCACCTTAAACCCATGCCCTATCGTGCTTTATTTTCCTACCCTGTTAAATAGACTGTGCATTCACTCCATTTATTCCCCTCATACCCTTTTCGCCTGTAGATGTCACCTCTCAGGCCCCTGTGCTCCTAGGAATAAAGTCCAAACCTGTCCAACGAAGCCCTGTAGCCCAGGCCCTCGAGTGCTGGCAACATTTTCATCAATCAAGCATGATTGCGCAAAGATCAATTCTCGGTGAGCGGTCGGTCCGAACGAACCATCTGGCCCGGTTTTGAAATAGTGCGCCTTTCAACGTATTCGCCGCCATCTGTAAACATTGTTTTTGTGTCAGTTGCAAACATACTAACTATGAGCGCACAGGTAGAGTTGCTGCCTTACAACGCTTGCAGCTGAAGACCCCGGTTCGATTCCGACTACGGTGCTGTCTGTTCGCAGTTCGTACGTTCCCCCGTGAGTTTTCCCCGAGATTGTTGGTTTCCTTCCACACTCCAAAGACCTACAGGTTTGTTGGTTAATTGGCTTGGTAT
This sequence comes from Rhinoraja longicauda, assembly GCF_053455715.1. Taxonomy (NCBI): domain Eukaryota; kingdom Metazoa; phylum Chordata; class Chondrichthyes; order Rajiformes; family Arhynchobatidae; genus Rhinoraja; species Rhinoraja longicauda. Next base: position 16,004,486 of record NC_135991.1, read on the forward strand.
GAGCCAAGTGCATGTAGGGTTGAGTTAATATGCGGGGATCGCTGGTTAGAGCGGACTCAATGGGCCGAAGGGCCTGTTTCCGCGCTGTAATTTAGACTGTGGCAAAGGACAGTGATCAGCAGGTGATGGAAGAGGATAAAACAAATATCTTCCACCGACCCAGAAAAAAAGTTTCGTATCAAAAGGGAATAAAGATACTAAACATGGAATCTTGAATCATGGAGGAACTGAATTGGTCAGCGTGTGAGCTCTCTCGATAGCAAGATAGCGAGATACCTAGGTAGCTATCGACATGCATTGCTAGATAGCTAGAAAGCTGGATAGTTGGATATATAGATAGTAAGATAGCTATCTCGCTAGATAGGCAGCCCTTTCAGGGGTGCGCTTTCTCTCGCTCATCCTCAGTGGGCCTCGTAAGAGAGGGAGATCTCGTTAGATCTAGCTGAATTGCTAGGTACCTAGCAAATGAGACAGATGGGTAGTTAGATCGTTAACTAAATAGCTATATATATAGATAACTAGCCTAGATGGCTAGATGGCTAGATAGCTAGATCGCTAGAAAGGTAGATGGCTATTTGGCGAGACGGTGAGAAGGCTAGCTGGGGAGAGGTAAAGGGACAGGTGTTGGTCGAGGGGGAGGTAAAGGGACAGGTGTTCTTCGAGGGCTGTGTCCCTTTGCCTCCCCCTCGACTCCATCCATGGACCCAAACAGTCTTTCCAGGTGAAGCAGAGGTTCACCTGCACCTCCTCCAACCTCATCAACTGTATTCGCTGTTCCTGGTGTCAACTTCTCTACATCTGCGAGACCAAACGCAGGCTCGGCGATAGTTTCGCTGAATACGTCCGCTCAGTCCGTCTCAACCAACCTGATTTCGCGGTAACTCAGCACTTCAACTCCCCCTCCCATTCCCAATCTGCCCTTTCTGTTCTGGGCCTCCTCCATTGTCAGAGTGAGGCCCAGCGCAAATTGGAGGAACAGCACCTCATATTTCGATTGGGTATCAACATTGACTTCTCTAACTTCAGATAGTCCCTGCTTTCCCTCCCGATCCCCTCCCCCTTCCCAAGTCTCCCACCAGTCTTCCTGCCTCTGTCTTTGTCCTATCTTTGTCCGGCCCCGTCCGCTGACATCAGCCTGAAGAAGGGTCTCGAACCGAAACGTCACCCATTCATTTTCTACTGAGATGCTACCTGACTCGCTGAGTTGCTCCTGCATTTTGTGTACCTTAGCTAGATAGCTAGTCAGGTAGATATAAACTATATTGATAGCTACATATCTAGATGGCTAGATAGCCACATAGCTAGATAGCTAGAGAGTTAGCGAGGCTGATAGCAAGTTAGTTGGATAACGAGATAGCTAGACTGCGTCGGGAATCGCACTTCTGCGCACATTTTCTCATGAAATTTGCAAAAAGTTGTGACGTCGTCGTTCAGGTCCATTGTCGAATCCTTGAATAGCGACCAGTGTTAGATAGAGCTCTGGGGGCTAGCGGAATCAAGGGATTTGGGGAGAAGGTAGGCACAGGTTATTCCTGATTGTGGGTGATCAGCCATGATCACAATTAGTGGCAGTGCTGGCTCGAACGGCCAAAGGGCCTCCTCCTGCACCTATTTGCTATGTTTTCTATGTCTGTAGACTCATTGCAATCCCGGAGTCAGTAATGAGTTCCTACGATCATATGCCATTTGAGTAAGTCACTCGGCTCACCGAGTCTGCTCTGCCATTCCATTATGGCTGCCCTGTCTTTCCCAATCAAACCCAACCCAAACTTTGACACTGTTACTAATCATGAGCCCGTCTATCGCTGCTTTTAAGTTATCTAATGACGGACTCCACATTCGTCTGTGGCAGAATTCCTCAGATTCACCACCCTCTCTGTTACTTGCGACCGGCACATTCCTTGTATGTGTACATACTTGGCCAATAAACTTATTCATTCATCCATTTATTCATTCATCATTCATTCATTCATTCATTCATTGATTCATTGATTCATTGATTCATTCATTCATTCATTCATCCATTCATTCATTCATTCATTCATTCATCCATTCATTCATTCACTCATTCTCTGACTGGCCTCAGAATAAAATGCCGTACTTTTTAAAATGAGATGTTGAGGAATTTATTTCGTCAGAAGGTGGTAAATCTTTGGAATTCTGTCACAGACGGCTGTGGAAACCGACATTGTTATTTGTAAAGCGATGATAGACAGGTTGGTGATTTGTAAGAGTGTCAACGGTTGCGGCGAGAATGGAGTTGAGTGGGAAAGATAGGTGAGCCATGATTGAATGTCAGAGTAGATTCGATGTGCCCAATACCTTAATTATGCTGCCATGGCTAATGCACTTACTGTTTTGTTTAACAGTGCACCGCATCATCCACACACAGCGCGCCTCAGTGCATGTGCAGTAGCATTATACTGCCACAGCGCCATCCCGTGGATCAGCAATACACTGCAGCATCCACACACAGCGCACATCAGTGGATGTACAGTGGCAATATACTATCAGAGCGCCCTCCCGTGGATGCACACTGCAACATTGAGACACAACAGCCCCCAATGTATGCACAATAACAGTACATCGGAGCATCAGCGTTGCTGAAGATGGATCTTAAGGTTCCAGTGCGTAACTCACAGATCGTGGCAGCAGGTTTAGAGTTCTAAATAAGCCATGTAGAATGATTGCCATATTTGGTCGAGGCATTGAATATGACTCAGGACGTCAATATTCAGATTTAGAGAACTATTCTTCGGCCGGTTTTGCAGTTTTGTGTGCAGTTATGACCGCTCTCGGACAGGAAAGGCGTTTTGGAAAAGGTGCTCAAGACCCTTACAAGAACATCTCCTGGAGCATATGAAAAGCAGACGTTGGACTGATTTATTTGGAACACCGGAAATCGGGCAGTAACCTGATAGATCGATATCAAATTATGCGAGGCACAGATAGGATAAACAATTAGAACATTCCTCCCAAGATAGAAATATCAAATATTAGAGGCCACCCCTTTAAGGCGAAAGGGATTAATTTTAAGCGAGGTGTGCACGGAAAGCTGTTTACACAAAGGACAGTAAGTGTCTGAAACGAAATGACGCAGGTGGCCATTAGGTCAAAAGGAATAGGAATAGAATTAGGCCATTCGGCCAATCAAATCTCCGCCATTCAATCATGGCTGATCTCTTTCCCTCCGAACCACATTCTCCTGCCTTCTGCCCATAACTTCTGAAACCTGGACTAATCAAGAATCTATCTACCTACGCCTTAAAATATCAACTGACGTGGCCTACACAACCTTCTGTGGCAAAGAATTCCACAGATTCACCACCCTCTGATTAAATAAATGTCTCCTCATCTTGTTCATAACAGCAAGTCTTTTAATTCTGAGGGAATGACCTCAAGTCCTAGAATCTCCCACTAGTGGAAACATGCTCTCCACATCCACTCGATCCAAGCCCTTCACATCTCTATATGTTTCAATGAGGTCCACCCTCATTCTTCTACATTCCAGCGAGTGCAAGCCCCGTGTCGACAAACGCTCATCATAGGTTAACCTAATCATTCCAGGGATCATTCTTGTAAACCTCGTCTGGATCCTCTCCAGAGCCAGCACACCCTTCCTCCGACATGATGCCCAGAATTGCTCACAATATTCCAAATGCGCCCTTCCCAGTGCATCAACATTATAATCCCTGTTTTTGTATACAAGCCCTCTTGAAATAATATTAGCATTGATTTTGCTTTCTTTACTACCGATTCAACTTGCAGATACATTTTTGGGAATCTTGAACTAGCTCTCCCAAGTCCCTTTGCATCCCCATTTAGAAAGTAGTCTATGCCATTATTCCTCCTAGCAAAATGCATTGCTCTGCACTTTGCCGCACTATATTCTATCTGCCATTTCTCTGCAAACTCCCCCAACATGTCCAAGTCCTTCTGCAGTTCCCTGCTTTCTCTACACTACCTGCCCTTCCACCTATTTTCGTATCATCCGCAAACTTTGCCACAAAGCCTTCAATCCCCCTCGTCCAAATCATTAATATAAAACATGAAGTGTCGCGGACCCAGCACTGACCCTTGTGGATTCACTGCTAGCCAACTAGAAAAAAGCCCCTTTATTGCCACTCTTTCTCTTCTGCCTTCCAGACAGCCTGCTATCCATGCTGTTATCTGCCCTTTTTATACCGTGGGCTCTCATCTTCCGAAGCAGCCAACGTGTGACACCTTCTCAAATGCTTTCTGAAAATCAAAGTAAACAACATCTACTGACTCTTCTTTGGATGTCTTGCTATTTACTTCTTCAATTAATTCCAGCAAATTTATCAAGCACGACCTCCCCTTCACAAAGCCGTGCAAACGTCTGCCTATTTCATCGTGAACTTACAAGTACTCTGTCACCCTGTATAATGGGCCCTAAATCTTACCAACCACCCCACTGGTGTTGGACGCAGATACAATAGTGACATTTAAGACAAGTTCAGATTTTCAGGCAATGAAGAGATATGCATTGTGAGCAGGCAGGTAAGGTTGGTCGTATCATGTTCGGCACAGCTATTATTAGCTGAAAGTCCTGACGTGCCTTGTACATCGTGTAGGAAAGAAATGCAGATGCTGGTTTAAATCGAAGGTCGACACAAAATGCTGGTGTAGCTCAACGAGACAGGCAGCACCTCTGGAGACAAAGAATGGGTGACGTTTCGGGTCGAGACCCTTCTTTAGACTGATGTCGGAAAGGTCGGCGGGAAAGAGATAGAATTTTGTTGGAGACAGTGAGACTGGTGGGAGAACTGGGAAGGAAGAGGGATGGAAAGAGAGGGAAAACAAGGGCTAATTGAAGTTAGATAAGTCAATGTTCATATCGCTGGTATGTTTGCTGCCCAAGCGAAGTATGAGGTGCTGTTCCTCCAATTTGCGCTGGGCCTCACTCTGACAATGGAGGATGCCCAGGACACAAAGTTCAGATTGGGAATGGGGTAGCGGGGGTGAGTTAAAGTGCTGAGCAACCGGGAGATCAGGTACGACTGTGTGGAACTGTTCAGCGAAACGATCGTCGAGCTTGCGCTTGGTCTCTCCGATGTCACTCCATCAGTACTATCCCACAGTATACCGTTACACCAGTACTACCCTACAGTGCGTCACTCCATCAGTACTATCCAACAGTATACCATTGCACCAGCACTACCCCACAGTGCGTCACTCCATCAGTACTACCGCACAGTGTCACTCCATCAATTCCATCCCACATTATGTCACAACAACAGTACTACCGTACAATATGTCACCCCATCAGAACTACCACAGAATGTGCCATTACTTCAAAACTACCCTACGTTAGGTTACTCCATCAATACTACTTCACAGTCTGTCACTCCATCAGTACTACATGTTACTCCATTAGTCGTACCCAAGAGCGTGTCACTCTCAACAGTACAACCCCACAGTATGTCATTCCATCATTTCTTCCCGACGGCGTTTCACTGTGTCAGTACCACCTTAGGTATGTAATTTCATCAGTTCTACCCACAGTTTTTCACCCCTTCAATAATACCATCGAATGTGTCACTATATCAGTACTACCCCAAAATATACCAGTCATTCACTACTACCCCACAGGATGCTAATCCATAAGTATTATCGCACAGCGTGTCACTCCATCAGTACTACCAAATCGTCGGCTACTTCATCATTACTGCATCACAACGTGTCATTCATTCGGTACTATCCCATAGAATGCCATTGCATCAGTACAAGCAAATGGATAGTCATTCCATCAGTACTATCCCACAGTGCGTCATTCGATCAGTTCTCCCCCTCAATGTGTCACTCCATCAGAACTACACTATAATGTGTCATTACATCAGTGCTGCCCCATTTAGTTTCACACCATTAATACTACCCGACAGTGTGTCACGACATCAGGACGATCATATCGCTTGTTCCTCCATCAGTATTACCGCACACTGTGTCACTCTATCAGTAATACACCAAAATGTTCCACTCCATCAGTTCCTGCCCACAGTTTGTCACTTCACTAGTATTACCCCAAAGTCGATTGCTCCATCTGCACTGCCCACATTGTGTCACTCCATCAATACTATCCCACTGGTGATCACTCCATCAATACAAGCCTACAGCGTGTTAGACGATCATTACTACAACACACTATGTCACTCCATCAGTACAACCCCAGAGCGTGTCACTTCATTGGTACTACCGCACTATATACCATTCCATCAATACACACCCACAGTGTTTTGCAACATCAGTACCACCTTGTGTATTATTCCATTATTACTACCACACAGGGTGTCACTCTATCAGTACTATCCAACGTTGTGTCACTCCATCAGTACTACACAATGAGTCCTTCCATCAGTACTACCCCACAGTGCTTCAATCCACCAGTATTACTCTGGTATATGTCTATCCAACTACACCGCAGGGTGTCATACAATCAATACTATTCCACAATATGCTATTGCGTCAGTACTGCCACATAGTGCGCCACTCCATCAGTACTACCTCAAAGTGTGTCACTCCACCAGCACTACCCACAGTGTGCCACTGCATCAGTAATAAAATATCGTTTGTTACTCCATCTGTACTACCCTACACTGTGCCACTCCATCAGTGCCTCCCCATAGAGCATCGCACCATCAGGAATATCACTCGGGCTATCATTGCATCAGTACGTGTGTCACTCCATCAGAACAATCCATTATCACTACATCAGTACTACCACGCAGCGTGTCACTCCATCAGTATTCCCCACAGTATGTCACTCCATCAGCCCTATCTCACTGTGTCACTCCATCAGTAATTCCCCACAGTTTCACTTTATTGGTATTTCTCCACCATGTCTCACTCCATTAGTACTACCCGATGTTTATCATTCAATCAGGACTATCCCAGTGGGTCACTCCATAAGTGCTGCCACACATTGTGTCATTCCATCAGTATTACCAAACAGTGTATCACTGCATTAGTACTACACCACAGTTTGTCATCACAATAGTACTACCGCTCAGTGTGTCACTCCGTCGGTGAAACCACACAGTGTCTCACTGCATCAATACAACTCCATGTTGTTACACTCCATCAGCACTGCCCCCACATCATGTCACTCCAGTGCAACCCTAGAACGTGTCACTCCATCAGTACTCACAGCAGAATATTCTTCCATCAGTACTCCCCAAAGTGTTTCACACCATCAGGACTACCTCAAATCTGCCATTCCATCCGCATTACCCCACACTGTGCTAACCCATCGCTGCGACTCCATAGTGTGTAATTCCATCACTATTTCACCACAGTTTTTCATCGCAACAGTACTACCGAAGAGCGTGTCAGTCCATCAGTATTACTGCGTCACTCCACAGAATGTGCTATTACATCCGTGCTACCCCACAGTGTGTCATTCCATCAATACACCTCCACAGTACGTCATTACACCAGTACTACTCCACAGTGTTACACTCCATCAGTACAAAACTGGAGCGTGTCACTCCATCAGTACTACCCTACAATATGTTATTCCATCAGTACTACACCACAGTGATGCACTCCATCAGTAATGCCTTAAGCTTGTTATTCCATTATGTACAACCACATGGACTCATTCAATTAGTATTACCCAACAGTGTAACCCTCCATCTCTACTGCCCCACCGTCAGTCCTACTTCAGTGTGGAGGTCACAATGTGCAACCCGACAGTACCACCGAACATTGTGTCAATACTCCAGTACTCGCCCACTGTGCGCCATTCTGTCCATACCGCCCCCAGTGTGTCATTCAATCAGCACTACACCGAAGTATGTCACTCCATCAGTACAACCGCGCAGTGTGTCACCATCAGTACTGCTCCACTGCGTGTCACTCCATCAGTTTTACCCCAAGGGGTGGGGTGATGGAGTGACTAACTGCGTGGTAGTACAGGTGCAATGAAATGAGTACTGCCACACAGTTTGTCACTCCGTCAGTACTACTTCAGTGTGGAACTATATCAGTACGACCCCAGGGTGTCAGTCCATCAATTCTGCGCCACAGTGTGCCAGTTTCTCAGTACCACCTCACAATGTATCACTCCATTAGTCTACCCCACAGTGTTTCATCCATCAATTCTTCCCCACAGTATGTCATTACAACAGAACTACCTCACAATTTGTCACTAAATCAATATTATTCCACTGTGTGTCACTTCGTCAGTACTACTCCACAGTTTGTCATAACAACAGTACTACTCATTGTGTCACTCCATCAGTATTACCCGCAGTGTGTTACTACATCAGTAGAGGCGCATGGTGTATCACTCCATCAGAACTACTGCAAAGTGTGTCACTTCATCAGCACTACTGCAGTGTGTCACTCCATCTGTACCAACCCACAGTGTGTTAATCCACACGAACTGCATCAACTGGTGTCACTCCATCAGTACTACAGTGTAGTGCTGAAGTGTTCAAAGTAGGAGGCCCTGTCATGATGCAGAAGCTGACTGAACTCTTCCAGTCCATGTGGAATGAAGGAAAGGTCCCACAACAGCTGAAAGATGCCAGCATAGTCCACATCTACAAGAGGAAAGGCAACCGCCAGTCTTGCGACAATCATCGAGGCATCTCCCTCCTGTCCATAGCTGGGAAGATCTTGGCGCGCATTCTGTTCAACCGTCTTATTCAACACCTTGAGCAGGGTCTCCTTCCAGAAAGCCAGTGTGGTTTCCGTGCTGGGCGTGGAACTGTCGACATGATATTTGCTGCACGCCAACTCCAGGAAAAATGCCAAGAGCAGCTCAGCGACCTGTTCGTGATCTTCGTCGATCTGACAAAGGCCTTCGACACTGTCAGCAGAGATGGCTTGTGGATAATGCAGAAGTTTGGCCGTCCCAGCAAGTTCATCACGATTGTCCGGCAGTTCCATGACGGCATGATGGTGAAAGTGCGAGATGATGGAGACGAATGGGAAGCCTTTCCAGTGACAACAGGCATGAAGCAAGGTTTTGTTCTTGCCCCTACACTCTTCATCATGGTCTTCTCTGCCATGCTGACCGATGCCTTCCATGACTGCCAGGATGGAATACACATCAGGTACAGGAACTGACAGCAGGCTGTTCAACCTCAGGTGCCTGCAAGCTGTTACAAAGGTGAAGGAGACCATCATCAGAGATTTCTTGTTTGCTGATGACTGCGCCCTCAACGCCAGCACAGAGCAGAAAATGCAGCTTTAAATGGACTGCTTCTCACAGGCCTGCGACGACTTTGGTTTCTCCAATAGCACCAAAAAAGTCTGAAGTTATGTACCAGCCCGCGCCTGGAAAGCCCTACCAGGAACCACACATCACGGTGAAGGGGCAGAACCTACAGGCAGTCGACAGCTTTACCTATCTGGGTAGTACACTCTCGCGAGTGGTGAACATTGACGCTGAGGTCAACAACAGGATTGCCAAGGCCAGCGCTGCCTTTGGGCGACTCCGTGGGAATGTTTGGGAGCGGAGGGGACTCAGCCTTACCACCAAGCTGAAGGTCTACAGTGCAGTGGTACTCTATGCCAGTGAGACCTGGACTTGTCTGCAGCAGACATGCCAAACAGCTCAACCACATTCACTTGAGCTGCCTACGCAGACTCCTTCACATCAGGTGGCAGGACAAAATTCCCGACACAGAGGTCTTGGAACGGGTCGGAATCCCCAGCGTACACACCCTCCTACGGAAAGCCCAAACCAGGTGGGCAGGCCATGTCGTCAGAACGCCCGAGAGCCGACTGCCAAAACAACTTCTGTATGGAGAACTGTGTCAGGGCAAGCGCTCAGTAGGAGGACAGAAGAAACGGTTTAAGGACTGCCTCAAAGTGTCCCTCAAAGACTTGGACATCAACCTCAGCACTTGGGAGTCTCTTGCTCTGGACCGTCCAACCTGGCGTAGCAAGCTCACCACAGGAGCCCGTGCAGCAGAGAACAGACGCACTGCAGAGGCCCAGAGGAAACTCACCGCGCGCAAGGCCCGGGCTACCTCCACTTCCACTGCAGCATCCATCCACTTGTGTCCTACGTGTGGGCGTGCCTTCCGGGCCCGGATTGGCCTCACCAGTCACTTCAGGACCCACAGTCGCCAATCCTCCAACTGAAAGTGAAGTCATGGTCATCTTCGAACCCGAAGGACGAACAACAACAACACAGCGCATTGTGTCACTCCATCAGTACTACCCCCACATTGTGTAATCCATCAGTACTACCCCCACATTGTGTCACTCCATCAGTGCACTGCACAGCGTGTCACTCCATCAGTACTACTGCGCAGTGTGTCACTTCATCAATACAACTCCAACGTGTGTCAATTCATCTGTACCAACACACAGTGTGTTAATCCACCATTACTACCATACATTTTGTCACTCCATCAGTTCCACTGCACAGTGCGTCACTCCATCAGTAATGCCCCACAGCGTGTCACGTCGTCACTAAAACCAACAGTATGCCATTACATCATTACAAACACATATATTCACACCCTCAAACACAGTCAAACACGCACACACACATACCCGCGCACAAAGACACACACAATCTCTCAAATGCAATCACAAACAATCAAATATACTCTCACACATTCTCACATACAATCACACGTACACATGCACTCACACTAACAGATATTCACACGCACTAGCACGAAGAGACACGCACTCATTCACACACACTTACACACGAACACATTCTCTGCCAACACCATCATATACTCTCCCACACACACACACACACACACACACACACACTATCAAAGAATTACATACTCAAACACTCTGACAAACTCACATCCCACATATTCTCTCACATTCTCACAAACAGCCACACACACGCACAGACGCAAACACTGTCCTTCACAAACCCACATGCACTCTCCCACTCAGAGACACAGATACATTCAATCGCACTTGCATCCACACTAATGCTCACACACTCACACGCACACTCACGCCCTCGCACAGACACACACACACACAAATATAGGCACTCTTACATACTCTACCGCTCTCTCACACGCAGACCCGCATGCACACATGCACAGTTTGGGATTGAGTGTATCCTTGGATGTTCGCGTCGAGCAGCGCAGCGCAGCGTGGCCGGGAGTGTTCCCGGTGAGCGGGGCCAAGCCCGTCAGTCGGCCGGTGTCGGCCCAGCTCGCCCACCGCGGATGGCGATGAGAACCGCGCCTCGGGAGCGAGGTGGGAGCCGCGAGGAACCGCAGAGAGCGAGGTGGACCGTCGGAGAGCGAGGAGCGCCGCCGAGAATGAAGGGGCGACCCGCGGTGCGGCGGCAGGCAGGAGAGAGAACTATCCGGCCAACGTTTGTAACTTTGACCGCGTCAAAATGTGGCGACACCTTTGTACCGCCTAGGTGAGGTCTTCTACATGATGTTACCGGGTTGTCTGCAAAACTAAGCATTTCACTCTACCTGGGTACGTGATAATAAGGTATCACTGAATCATTGAAATTCCTGCAACCGCATACAATAACACATACGCACACACACCGACTCATGTGCACAATCTCACACATTCACACTCGCACACATGTGCTAACACACTCTTGCACGGACTCGCACACTCACACTGTCACACAAAATCAATATCCATTGCGAGTCAGGCTACACCTCTGGAGAAATCTAGTTGAGTATGTCAGTTCAGTGCAGTTTATTGTCACGTGTACCGAGGTACCGTGAAAAGCTTTTGTTGCGTGCTACCCAGTCAGTGGAAACAAAATACTTCATTACAGTCGAGCCATTTACAGAGTATAGATACACGATAAGGGGATAACGTCCAGTGCGAGGTAAAGCCTGCAAAATCCGATCGAGGATAGTCCGAGGATCAACAGAGGTAGATAGTAGTTCAGCACTGCTTTCTGGTTGTGGTGGGATGATTCCGTTGCCTGATAACAGCTGGGAAGACACTGTCCCTGAAACTGGAGGTGTGCATTTTCACACTTCTGTGCATTTTACCTGATGGGACAGAGGAGAAGCAGGAGTGGCAATGGTGCGACTCGTCCTTGATTATGCTGCTGGCCTTGCCGAGGCAGCGTGGTTTATAAATTGAGTCAATATATGGGAGGTTGCTTTGTGTGATGGTCTGGACAATTCGCAGCAATTTCTGGCGTTCTTGTATGGAGCTGTTCCCAAACCAAGCTGTGATGCATCTTGATAAAATACTTTCTATGGTGCATCTGTCGAAGTTGGTGAGAGTTGTAGGGGGCACGCTGAACTGGCTAAGCCTGCCAAGGACATGGATGGGTGAAGTTCGGTTCGAGACCCTTCTTCAGACTGATTGTGGTGGGAAGCTGGAGAAGGCTGGAACAGCAGGACAAAGCGAGTTGAATGATGAGTGGGTGAATACCGTTTTAATAGTTAGGTGGTTGAGACCAGAGGTTAAAAGATAAAAGTTGCGAGATAAGGATTGAGCAGGTTGGAATTATAAAGAGAGAGGAGGGAATATCGGTTGAAGATGGAGGTGGAGGGGATTAACAAGTGCGAGTCCGCGTGAAGGAAGAGAAAGAGCGAGGGAAAAGCGGGAAGTTGCACGTTAGTTACCTGGCATTTGCTAATGTTCATACCATTAGGTTGCAAGGTTCCCAAGCGGACTATGAAGCGGCGTTCTTTCTGTTTTAATGTAACCTCTCTGGCGCTGGTGGAGGCCCAGGACAGAAAGGTCAGTGTGCGAGGGGGAGTTACAATGGCTTGCAACGGGGAGATACGGCAAGCCTTAGCACAACGAGGGTGAGTGTTCGACAAAAAACGGTCGCCGAGTCTCCATTTCACCACGCCGATGGAAAGGAGGCCATACCTGGAACACCACATGCAGTAGATGAGATTAGAGGTGGTGCAGGTGAACATCTGTCTCACCTGGAAGGGCTTCTCGAGCGTGAGGGAGGGGGTTTAGGGACAGCTGTTACATCCCATGGTGGCTAACCGTTTTAACTGCACTTGCCAAGAAAGGCTTTGGAAAGAGAAGTGATGGTAAGTGATGGAGAGGTGGGGAAATGGATAGAGAAATAGGTCGTACAAAGATAAAAGGGAGAGATAGGGGAGAAGACGAATGAAGAGGTGGAGGGAGAGTGAACGATCAAAGGGAGAGTGGGAAAAATGAGGAGAGAGGGGAGTTCAGAGCGAGTGGGTTGGCAAAAGGGGGAGAAGGAAGCATTAGAGAGATACAGGGAGAAGGAGGGAGAGATGCAGTAAGAGTGGGAGGGGAGAGAGGTTGGCAGAGAGCGGTCGGCACAGAGAGGGAGAATAGAGAGTGTAGGGGCGAGAATAACAGTTCAGAGAGAGAATAGCAGTAAAGATGGAGAGAGAGAGAAAGAGAGGAGGGAGAGATGTTGCATCATTCGCCGTGTGTTCTACTTTTAAGACAATTCCGAGACGGCAATGGTTCTGTTCACTGAGTGTCGTGAGTCTTTGGGTCGTTCCTCCTCAGAGGTGATGAAGGTAGGGAATGTTGTTGTCCCAAGGCAAAGCCAGATCCATTCCAGGCAAGCAAGGACTAAATGCTTACTAGGGGTCGCCGGGAGTGTGGGGTTGAGGTTACAATCAGTTAAGCCGCGATCACATTGAGTGTTAAAACAGAGTGGCCGGGCCATTTTAGTCTGATGTGATCTGTTGAACTAATTCATCACGCTGACAAAGGCTGTCTAGTCCACCTTTAAACTGGGCACCAGAAGCATTGAGACGGTCCCTTAAATTTGGGATTGCCTTGCTGAGTGAAGGAAATCAGATAAACAACACGAGGTGGAGAGTTGGACCAGATGGAGTTTGAACCAATATCCCCTTTGCTGGAAAAATGCCGCTCCCAATTTCCATCCCCCAGTATCGCCACAATTCCCAGTCTTTGGAGTTTCTCAATCAATTCCCTGAATAAATCACGACCTGTCTCAGCAGGGATTTCACTTCGCTGATGTCATCTGTTTGCGAATCATTTCAAAAGCTCTATTTTTAATTCTGTTGAAACTTCACTGTCCCGGTGGAGACGGAAAATGGTATAAAATCTCCGGGAATGTTCTGCCCCGGCATTTCATTCCGAGAGATTACCGGTAGCTCACGGGGACACGTCGCTAGG
>NC_135991.1:16019079-16024124 GCF_053455715.1 Rhinoraja longicauda
GGGACAATAACATTCTCTGCCTTCGTCACCTCTGAGGAGGAACGACCCAAAGACTCACCACACTCAGAGAACAGAAACATTGTGGCTTCAGAATTGTCCGAAACCCAAATAAAACAGCGAATGATCCGGCACATCTCCCTCCTCCCTTTCTCTCTCCCTCCTCCCTTTCTCTCCCTCCTCCATTTCTCTCTCCCTCCTCCCTTTCTCTCTCCCTCCTCCCTTTCTCTCTCCCTCCTCCCTTTCTCTCTCCCTCCATCCTTACTGCTGTCCACTCTCTCTGAACTATCACTCTCTCCTACCATCCCTATTCTTCCTCTCTGCTCCGCCATCTCTCTGTCAACCTCTCTCTCCTAACACCCCCCCTCCTTCTCACTCCCATTGCATTTATCCCTCCGTTTCTTTCTAACTATCTGACCCTTCCATCGCCCGTTTTGCCAACCCACGCGATCTGATCTCCGCTCTCTTTTCATGTTCCCACTCTCCCTTTGTTACTTAACTCTCCCTCCATCTCTTCTTTCGACTTCTCCGCTATATCTTCTTTTCATCACTGTACCCCCTATCTGTCTCTCTCTTTTCCCCAACACTCCTCCTGCTCGCCCTCACCTCTCTCGCCAAGGCCTTTCTTGCGAAGTGCGGTTAAAACGGCTAGCCACCATGGGATGTCTCTCTACCCCGTTCCCTCACACTTCAATAGCCCTTCCAGGTGAGGCTGCTGTTCACATGCACCTCATCTAATCCCTTCTATTGCATGCGGTGTTCAAGATATGGTCTCCTTTGCATCGGCGTGGTCAAGTGGAGACTCGGCGACCGTTCCGCCGAACACTTACCGTCGTTCCGTCAAGGCCTCCCGGATCTTCCCGTTGTAACTCGCCTTCCCACACTGACCTTTCTGTCCTTTGCTTCCTCTATTGCCGGACTGAAGCGACATGCAAACTGAAAGAACGCCACTTCATATTCCGCCCTTGGTGCCTTGCAACAATAGACAATAGACAATAGGTACAGGAGGAGGCCATTCGGCCCTTCGAGCCTCTACGTACCGCCATTCAATGTGATCATGGCTGATCATTCTCAATCACTACCCCATTCCTGCCTTCTCCCCATACCCCCCGACTCCGCTATACTTAAGAGCTCTATCTAGCTCTCTCTTGAGTGCATTCGGAGAATTGGCCTCCACTGCCTTCTGAGGCAGAGAATTTCTGATGGTATGAACTTTTAATTATCCAATGTTAGGTAACTAAGTGCAAATTCCCACTTCCCCATCGCTCTTCCTCGTGTTTCATCCGGGCTCGCACCAATACATCCCCTCCACCACATCTTCAACCGATATTACTTCCTCTTTCTTTATAATTCCATCCTTCTCAACCCTTACCTCGCACCTGACAATGAAAACGGTATTCACCCGCTCATCGTTCAACTCGCTTTGTCCTGCTGTTCCCCCGTCCCACCACAATCAGTCTGAGGAAAGGTCCCGAACCGAAACTTCACCCATCCATGTCATTAGCAGGCGTAGCTAGTTCGGCGTGCCCTCTACAACTCTCACCAACATCTACAGATGCACCATAGAAAGTATTTTATCAAGGTGCATCACAGCTTGGTTTGGGAACAGCTCCATACAAGAACGCAAGATATTGCTGCGAATGGTCCAGACCATCACACAAAGCAACCTCCGTTATATTGACTCAATTTATAAACCACGCTGCCTCGGCAAGGCCAGCAGCATAATCAAGGGCGAGTCGCACCCTTAGCCACTCCTGCTTCTCCTCTGTCCCATCAGGCAAAATGTATAGAAGTGTGAAAATGCACACCTCCAGTTTCAGGGACAGCGTCTTCCCAGCTGTTATCAGGCAACGGAATCATCCCACCACAACCAGAAAGCAATGCTGAACTACTATCCACCTCTTTGTTGATCCTCGGACTATCCTCGATCGGATTTTGCAGGCTTTACCTCGCACTGAACGTTATCCCCTTATCATGTATCTATACTCTGTAAATGGCTCGACTGTAATGAAGTATTTTGTTTCCACTGACTGGGTAGCACGCAACAAAAGCTTTTCACGGTACCTCGGTACACGTGACAATAAACTGCACTGAACTGACATACTCAACTAGATTTCTCCAGAGGTGTAGCCTGACTCGCATTGGATATTGATTGTGTGTGACAGTGTGAGTGTGCGAGTCCGTGCAAGAGTGTGCTAGCACGTGTATGCGAGTGTGAATGTGTGAGATTGTGCACATGAGTCAGTGTGTGTGTGTATGCGTTAGTGTATGCAGTTGCAGGAATTTCAATGATTCAGTGATACCTTATTATCACGGACCCAGGTAGAGTGAAATGCTTAGTTTTGCAGACAACCCGGTAACATCATGTAGCAGACCTCACCTAGGCGGTACACAAGAGTCGCCACATTTTGACGCCGACAAAGTTACAAACGTTGGCCGGATAGTTCTCTCTCCTGCCTGCCGCCGCACCGCGGGTCGCCCCTTCGTTCTCGGCGGCGCTCCTCGCTCTCCGACGGTCCACCTCGCACTCTGCGGTTCCTCGCGGCTCCCACTTCGCTCCCGAGGCGCGGTTCTCATCTCCATCCGCGGTGGGCGAGCCGGGCCGACCGGGCCGACTGAAGGGCTTGGCCCCGCTCACCGGGACACTCCCGGCCACGCTGCGCTGCGCTGCTCGACGTGAACATCCAAGGATAAACTCAATCCCAAAATGTGCACGTGTGCATGCGGGTCTACGTGTGAGAGAGCAGTAGGGCATGTAAGAGTGCCTATATTTGTGTGTGGGTCTGTGTGTGGGTTTGTGTTTGGGTTTGTGTTTGGGTTTGTGTTTGGGTCTGTGTTTGGGTTTGTGTTTGGGTCTGTGTTTGGGTCTGTGTTTGGGTTTGTGTTTGGGTCTGTGTTTGGGTCTGTGTTTGGGTTTGTGTTTGGGTCTGTGTTTGGGTCTGTGTTTGAGTCTGTGTTTGGGTTTGTGTTTGGGTTTGTGTTTGGGTTTGGGTTTGTGTTTGGGTCTGTTGCAATAATCATGCAAAACCTCTCAAATGTTAAATGCAATTGATGCATCGCATTAGGATAACTTTGCAGGCTGCTGCAATGTTAAATGCAGTGATCGCCTTGCATTAAAGTCACCTAGCTACCCCCAATGGATGTTATATGCATTAAATTAATTGCAATACTTTTGCAAAACCTCTCAAATGTTAAATGCAACAAATGCATCGCATTAGGATGACTTTTCAGGCTGCTGCAATGTTAAATGCAGTGATCGCCTTGCATTAAAGAAATATTGCAACACCCTGCGATGTGAAATGCAATAATAATCCTGCAAAACCTCTCAAATGTTAAATGCGACTAATGCATCATATCAAGATAACTTTGCAGGCTGCTGCATTGTTAAATGCAGCGCTGGCGTTGCATTAAAGCAATATTGCAGCCCCTGGGATGTTAAATGCAATAAAATTAATTGCAATAATTTTGCAAAACCTCTCAAATGTTAAATGCAATTAATGCAACGCATTAGAACAACTTTGCAGGCTCCTGCAATGTTAAATGCAGCGCAGGCCTAGCATTAAAGCAAAATTGAAGCTGTTCTGGGGTATTAAACGCATTAAAATCATTGTAATAATCATGCAAAATCTCTCAAATGTTCAATGCAACTAATGCATCGTATTATGATAACATTGCAGACTGCTGCAAAGTTAAATGCAGTGATGGCCTTGCATTAAAGAAATATTGCAGCCTCCTGGGATGTTTAATGCAAAAAAATTAATTGCAATAATCATGCAAAACCACTCAAATGTTAAATGCAACTGATGCAACACATTAAAATCTTTATTGGTGTACGTTTCCTCCTGACATCCATCCACCCACCCACCAATCGATCGATCAATCTTTGATTAATTCTTATTATTATTAATAATATTAATTATTATTACTATAGTATTATTATTGTATTTACTACCCCCGGCACGTAGCGGAACCTCCAGGGCAGGGAGGAGACTATCCGGCATTTGGAAGTGCTTCCGGGAAGTGTGTCTGATGTGTGTGGGTCTGTGTGTGTCTGTGTGTGTGTCTGTGTGTGTGTGTCTGTGTGTGGGTGTGTGTTTGGGTCTGTGTTTGAGTCTGTGTTTGGGTCTGTGTTTGGGTCTGTGTTTGGGTCTGTGTGTGGGTCTGTGTTTGGGTTTGTGTTTGGGTTTGTGTTTGGGTTTGTGTTTGGGTCTGTGTTTGGGTTTGTGTTTGGGTTTGTGTTTGGGTCTGTGTTTGGGTCTGTGTTTGGGTTTGTGTTTGGGTCTGTGTTTGGGTCTGTGTTTGAGTCTGTGTTTGGGTCTGTGTTTGAGTTTGTGTTTGGGTTTGGGTTTGTGTTTGGGTCTGTTGCAATAATCATGCAAAACCGCTCAAATGTTAAATGCAATTGATGCATCGCATTAGGATAACTTTGCAGGCTGCTGCAATGTTAAATGCAGTGATGGCCCTGCATTAAAGTCACCTAGCTACCCCCAATGGATGTTATATGCTTTAAATTAATTGCAATAATTTTGCAAAACCTCTCAAATGTTAAATGCAACAAATGCATCGCATTAGGATGACTTTTCAGGCTGCTGCAATGTTAAATGCAGTGATCGCCTTGCATTAAAGAAATATTGCAACACCCTGCGATGTGAAATGCAATAATAATCCTGCAAAACCTCTCAAATGTTAAATGCGACTAATGCATCGTATTAGGATAACTTTGCAGGCTGCTGCATTGTTAAATGCCGCGCTGGCGTTGCATTAAAGCAATATTGCAACCCCTGGGATGTTAAATGCAATAAAATTAATTGCAATAATTTTGCAAAACCTCTCAAATGTTAAATGCAACAAATGCATCGCATTAGGATGACTTTTCAGGGTACTGCAATCTTAAATGCAGTGATCGCCTTGCATTAAAGAAATATTGCAACACCCTGCGATGTGAAATGCAATAATAATCCTGCAAAACCTCTCAAATGTTAAATGCGACTAATGTATCGTATTAGGATAACTTTGCAGGCTGCTGCATTGTTAAATGCAGCGCTGGC
>NC_135991.1:16024624-16031154 GCF_053455715.1 Rhinoraja longicauda
CATTCTTCTAAATTCCAGTGTATACAAGCCATGTCGCTGCAGTCTTTCAACATATGATAGTCCCGCCATTCCGGGAATTAACCTAGCAAACCTACGCTGCACGTCCTCAATAGCAAGAATATCCTTCCTCAAATTTGGAGACCAAAACTGCACACAGTACTCCAGGTGCGGTCTCACTAGGGCCCTGTACAACTGCAGAAGAACCTCTTTGCTACTATACTCAACTCCTCTTGTTATGAAGGCCAACATTCCATTGGCTTGTTCCATAAGGGTTTCCGTTGTGCTGGTTGACTCTATAACTATAAATAGAGTGGGATTGTGTGACTGGAAGACAGCCGGGGAAGAGTCGCGAATTGGCCTCTTATTGCTTTTCCACGGTTGGGCATAATTTAGAAACCAACCGCACTTGCTTGAAAATAACATTTTATATCAAAGATTCATTTTGTCAACTGTTGCGAGCTGCGCGAAGTTCTATTTTTAGTTCCTCAGACACTGAAGCGCTGACTCTCATATCATATCATATCATATCATATATATACAGCCGGAAACAGGCCTTTTCGGCCCTCCAAGTCCGTGCCGCCCAGTGATCCCCGTACATTAACACTATGCTACACCCACTAGGGACAATTTTTACATTTACCCAGCCAATTAACCTACATACCTGTACGTCTTTGGAGTTTTAATTTAATTTCATTTTAATTCCATCCCGGGTGAACAATTCCTGGGCGTTGCCCAACTTCCAGCTTTTGGATAATGGGGACATCCCGTGTACAGAACGAGAACTGATACCCAGCAGTCAATCAATTGGTCATTTGGGGATAATTCCTCGCAGTGGGTAGTTTCCGCATTTCCTTTTCTAAATTTGGTGCCTTTGATCGTCACTACTGCTGCTCTGGAATCTGGGCAAGAGACATGCTGTTGTGATTGATCACTGCACACCAGCTGCCTGCTGAGCAGTCGGCCGGTCACCGCAGTTTGCCCAAACCATGGGCAATCCGCCTCTCTGGAGCAGCGGAGATTTCGCTCAGATCGCAATCAGCACACATTAATAAAAAGCAAGAATTTTTAATTTTCCATGGCCAATTATCACTCACTGTGAGCCGGTCCGTGGATCCGGGATGGAATTCTCCACCCGTCAGCTTTTCACGGTAAACCCATGAAAGCATAGAAAGATAGGTGCAGGAGGAAGCCATTTGTGGGCTTTTGAAGGGCCACATGTGCTCGCTGTTTCTGCCAACAAAATGGCCACCACATGTGCTCGCTGTTTCTGCCAACAAAATGGCCGCCACATGTGCTCGCTGTTTCTGCCAACAAAATGGCCGCCACATGTGCTCGCTGTTTCTGCCAACAAAATGGCCGCCACATGTGCTCGCTGTTTCTGCCAACAAAATGGCCGCCACATGTGCTCGCTGTTTCTCTCAACAAAATGGCCTCCCCAAGTTTATAACCTCCCATCCCTTACACCTCCTCCGATTGCTTCCTCCCATTCCAGCTTACCCCAAGCTGGTTACCCCCCATCCCTTACCCCCTAACCTGGCTACCTCCCTTCCCTTACCGAGCTAAGTTGGGTACCTCCAGTCCCTTACTCCCGTAAGCTGTCTCCCTCTCATCCCTCACTCCCCAAGCTTGCTATCTCCCATTCCCCCTTACTGCCCCAAACTGGCTACCTTGCATCCATTACTCCCTCTAGCTGGCTACATCCCACCCCAGCAGGCTAACACTCCCCAGCTGGCTATCTCCCTTCCTCTACTCCCCAAATCTGGATACCTCCCATTCCCCTCACCCCCACAAGCTGGATTCTCCCCATTCAATAGACAATAGGTGCAGGAGAAGGCCATTCGGCCCTTCGAGCCTGTACGCACCGCCATTCAATGTGATCGTGGCTGATCATTCTCAATCAGTGCCCCGTTCCTGCCTTCTCCCCATACCCCCTGACTCCGCTATCCTTAAGAGCTCTATCTAGCTCTCTCTTGAGTGCATCCCGAGAATTGGCCCCCACTGCCTTCTGAGGCAGAGAGTCCCACAGATTCACGACTAAATGACTGGAAAAGTTTTTCCTCATCTCCGTTCTAAATGGCCGACCCCTTATTCTTAAACTGTGTGGCCCCTTGCTTTGGACTCCCCCAACATTGGGAACATGTTTCCTGCCTCTAACGTGTCCAACTCCTTTATAATCTTATACGTTTCGATAAGAGCCTTCTAAATTCCAGTGTGTACAAGCCTAGTCGCTCCAGTCTTTCAACATACGACAGTCCCGCCATTCCGGGAATTAACCTGGTGAACCTACGCTGCACGCCTTCAATAGCAAGAATATGCTTCCTCAAATTTGGAGACAAAAACTGCACACAGTACTCCAGGTGCGGTCTCACTAGGGCCCTGTACAACTGCAGAAGGACATCTTTGCTCCTATACTCAAACTAGGAGACTAAAACTGCACACAGTACTCCAGGTGTGGTCTCACTAGCGCCCTGTACAACTGCAGAAGGACCTCTTTGCTCTTATACTCAACTCCTCTTGTTATGAAGGCCAACATGCCATTGGCTTTCTTCACTGCCTGCTGTACCTGCATGCTTCCTTTCAGTGACTGATGCACTAGGACACCCAGATCTCGTTGTATATCCCCTGTTCCTAACTTGACACTATTCAGATAATATTCTGCCTTCCTATTCTTACCACCAAAGTGGATAAGCTCACACATATCCACATTAAACTGCATCTGCCATGCATCCGCCCACTCATACAACCTGTCCAAGTCACCCTGCAACCTCATAGCATTTTCCTCACAGTTCACACTACCACCCAACTTTGTATCATCGGCAAATTTGCAGTCTGCAGTCGCTCCAGTCTTTCAACATACGACAGTCCCGCCATTCCGGGAATTAACCTGGTGAACCTACGCTGCACGCCTTCAATAGCAAGAATATGCTTCCTCAAATTTGGAGACAAAAACTGCACACAGTACTCCAGGTGCGGTCTCACTAGGGCCCTGTACAACTGCAGAAGGACATCTTTGCTCCTATACTCAAACTAGGAGACTAAAACTGCACACAGTACTCCAGGTGTGGTCTCACTAGCGCCCTGTACAACTGCAGAAGGACCTCTTTGCTCTTATACTCAACTCCTCTTGTTATGAAGGCCAACATGCCATTGGCTTTCTTCACTGCCTGCTGTACCTGCATGCTTCCTTTCAGTGACTGATGCACTAGGACACCCAGATCTCGTTGTATATCCCCTGTTCCTAACTTGACACTATTCAGATAATATTCTGCCTTCCTATTCTTACCACCAAAGTGGATAAGCTCACACATATCCACATTAAACTGCATCTGCCATGCATCCGCCCACTCATACAACCTGTCCAAGTCACCCTGCAACCTCATAGCATTTTCCTCACAGTTCACACTACCACCCAGCTTTGTATCATCGGCAAATTTGCAGTCTGCAGTCGCTCCAGTCTTTCAACATACGACAGTCCCGCCATTCCGGGGATTAACCTGGTGAACCTACGCTGCACGCCCTCAATAGCAAGGACGTCCTTCCTCAAATCTGTAGACCAAAACTGCACACAGTACTCCAGGTGCGGTCTCACTCCGCGAACGGTCAAGCCACACAAGGCCGCAGGCTCGGATGGATTTCAAGGAAGGGTTACTTAGGGACTGTGCTGAACAGTTGGCTGAGGTATTCACCAAGATTTTAACCTGTTGTTATCTCTGGCTACAGTCCCCAAGTGCCTGAAGTCGTCTACCATAGTGCCGGTGCCGAAAAAAGCAAAGATCACCAACCTGAACGACTATCGCCCGGTTGCCCAAACTCCGGTAGTCATGAAGTGCTTTGAAAGGTTGTTCCTCTCACACATCAAATCCAGCATCCCTGACTCACTGGACTCGCATCAATGTGCACATAAGGCAAACAGATCCACAGAGGACGCCATCTCTCTGGGTCTTCACACTGTCCTGACTCACCTGGAGAGACAGGGCACGTACGTGAGGATGCTACTCATTGACTATAGCTTTGCCTTCAAACACGGTCATCCCCACCAAGCTCATCACCAAACTCCACCAGCTAGGCCTCAGCTCGTCGTTATGCGACTGGATCCTGGACTTCCTGCTGGAGCGACCGCAGGCAGTGAGAATGGGCCCGCACCTGTCCTCCACTATCACCCTGAGTACCGACCGGCACACAACAGGGCTGTGTTCTGAGCCCAATGCTCTACTCCCTCTTCACACACGACTGTGTTCCTGCATTCGACACCAACACCATTTGTCAAGTTTGCAGACGACACAACGGTGATCGGGCTGATCACCAACGGTGATGAAACACACTACAGAACCTGACGGACTGGCGCTCGGATAACAAACTGCCACTAAATACCACAAAAACCAAGGAGCTAATCATCAACTTCCGTAGGTCACACAACGGGGAATACGCCCCGAACTTTATCAACGGGGACAGTGTGGCGAGAGTGTCCAGCTTCAAGTTTCTAGGCACCCACATTTCGGAGGACCTAACATGGTCCAATAACACCACTGCGCTGGTCAAGAACGACTGTTCTACCTGAAAACACTGAAGAAGTCCGGTCTGCCCCAACAGCTGCTGACGACCTTCTACCGCTGCACCATAGCGAGCATCCTAACGCATGGCATCCCTGTGTGGTACCTCAGCTGCACGGAGGCAGAAAGGAAAGCTCTTCAGCGGGTAGTCCATAGAGCTCAGAGGACCATCGGAACACAGCTACCAGCCTTGGAGGGCATCTAGAACACACGATGCCTCAGAAAAGCCACCAGCATCCGCAAAGACTCCTCATACCCCTGCAACAGTCTGTTGGGGACCTCCACCATCGGGCAGACGATACGAGGCCTTCTACGGCCGTACCTCCAGACTCAGGAACAGCTTCATCCCCAGGGCCATAGCTGCTATGAACCGGTCCTGCTGAGTCGGATGGTCACATCGCAGAGTGAACAGGTACATATAGACAATAGACAATAGACAATAGGTGCAGGAGGAGGCCATTCGGCCCTTCGAGGCAACACCGCCATTCAATGTGATCATGGCTACCGAATCAGTACCCCGTTCCTGCCTTCACCCCATATGCCCTGACTCCGCAATCCTTAAGAGCTCTATCTAGCTCTCTCTTGAATGCATTCAGAGAATTGGCCTCCACTGCCTTCTGAGGCAGAGAATCCCACAGATTCACCACTCTCTGACTGAAAGGTTTCTCCTCATCTCCGTTCTAAATGGCCGACCCCTTATTCTTAAACTGTGGCCCCTTGTTCTGGACTCCCCCAACATTGGGAACATGTTTCCTGCCTCTAACGTGTCCAACCCCTTAATAATCTTATACGTTTCGATAAGATCCCCCTCTCATCCTTCTAAATTCCAGTGTATACAAGCCTAGTCGCTCCAGTCTTTCAACGTACGACAGTCCCGCCATCCCGGGGATTAACCTGGTGAACCTACGCTGCACGCCCTCAATAGCAAGGACATCCTTCCTCAAACTAGGAAACCAAAACTGCACACATTACTCCTGGTGCGGTCTCACCAGGGCCCTGTACAACTGCAGAAGGACCTCCTTGCTCCTAGACTCGTTTTAGGAAGGACATCCTTGCTATTGAGTACAGGAGCAAAGAGGTCCTTCTGCAGTTGTACAGGGCCCTGGTGAGACCGCACCTGGAGTACTGTGCGCAGTTTTGGTCTCCTAGTTTGAGTACAACTGCAGAAGGACCTCCTTGCTCCTGTACTCAATAGCAAGGACGTCCTTCCTCAAATTAGGAGACCAAAACTAGAGTTGTGGTCTCACCAGGGCCCTGTACAACTGCAGAAGGACCTCCTTGCTCCTAGACTCAAAAGCGAATACAAGCCCAGTCTGTCCAATCTTTCCACGTACGACAGTCCCGCCATCCCGGGGATTAACCTGGCGAACCTACGCTGCACTGCCTCAATAGCAAGGACGTCCTTCCTCAAACTAGGAGACCAAAACTGCACACAGTACTCCAGTTGTGGTCTCACCAGGGCCCTGTACATCTGCAGAAGGACCTCCTTGCTCCAACACTCAAACTAGGAGACCAAAACTCCAGGTGCGGTCTCACCAGGGCCCTGTACAACTGCAGAATGACCTCTTTGCTCCTGTACTCAATAGCAGGGACGTCCTTCCTCAAATTAGGAGACCAAAACTCCAGGTGTGGTCTCACCAGGGCCCTGTACAACTGCAGAAGGACCTCCTTGCTCCTAGACTCAACTCCTCTAACGTGTCCAAACCCTTATTAATCTTATACGTTTCGATAAGATCTCCTCTCATCTTTCTAAATTTCAGTGTATACAAGCCTAGTAGCTCCAGTCTTTCAACATCTACTTGCACTTTATTCTGTTTTAAAACTGTTCTAATTTGTTTCATTGGGTTGTTTAAATTAATACTGACTAACTAATTCATTTATTGCATCGTATGGGAGGCACATTCCCAATCTTGTTTTACTCCTGTACAATGACAATAAAGATATATTGTATTGTATTGTATTCAATTGTATTGTACAACT
>NC_135991.1:16031654-16039379 GCF_053455715.1 Rhinoraja longicauda
CCTGTCTACCTGGGAACTGTGTACCTGCGCTCCTAGATCCCTCTCTGCTATACAACACTTCCTGTCTACCTGGGACTTCCCCAATTCTCCCCCCTCCGATCACCTCACCTCCCCTCCCCTCCCCTCCCCTCCCCTCCCCTCCCCTCCCCTCCCCTCTCCTCCCCTCCCCTCCCCTCTCCTCCCCTCCCCCCATATCTCACTCTGTCTCTGCTTGATGGCGAACCACAGGAAGACCACCCCACCGGCCACAGCGACCAGCGAGAAGACAGCCCCAGCCGCCCGGAAACATCTGAGTCCCTGCCTCCAGGTTCTCCAGAGGTCCTGGACGTACATCACGTGGGTCACCAGCATCCAGAGGGCTAGCACGCCTGAGGGGGGAGGAAGAGAGAAGGGCTGAAGGGCCACCACAAGCTCGGAGATGGGACTGTGTGCAGTTTTGGTCTCCTAACTTGAGGAGTTGAGTATAGGAGCAAAGAGGTCCTTCTGCAGTTGTACAGGGCCCTGGTGAGACCTCACCTGGAGTTTTGGTCTCCTAATTTGAGGAAGGACATCTTTGCTGTTGTACAGGAGCAAAGAGGTCCTTCTGCAGTTGTACAGGGCCCCGGTGAGACCACACCTGGAGTAATGTGTGCAGTTTTGGTCTCCTAGTTTGAGTATAGGAGCAAGGAGGTCCTTCTGCAGTTGTACAGGGCCCTGGTGAGACCACACCTGGAGTAATGTGTGCAGTTTTGGTCTCCAAATTCGAGGAAGGACGTCCTTGCTATTGAGTATAGGAGCAAAGAGGTCCTTCTGCAGTTGTACAGGGCATTGGTGAGACCACACCTGGAGTATTGTGTACAGTTTTGGTCTCCTAGTTTGAGTTTCGGAGCAAAGGAGGTCCTTCTGCAGTTGTACAGGGCCCTGGTGAGACCGCACCTGGAGTTTTGGTCTCCTAATTTGAGGAAGGACATCTTTGCTGTTGAGTACAGGAGCAAAGAGGTCCTTCTGCAGTTGTACAGGGCCCTGGTGAGACCGCACCTGGAGTACTGTGTGCAGTTTTGGTCTCCAAATTCGAGGAAGGACGTCCTTGCTATTGAGTATAGGAGCAAAGAGGACCTTCTGCAGTTGTACAGGGCCCTGGTGAGACCACACCTGGAGTACTGTGTGCAGTTTTGGTCTCCTAGTTTGAGTTTAGGAGCAAGGAGGTCCTTCTGCAGTTGTACAGGGCCCTGGTGAGACCGCACCTGGAGTTTTGGTCTCCTAATTTGAGGAAGGACATCTTTGCTGTTGAGTACAGGAGCAAAGAGGTCCTTCTGCAGTTGTACAGGGCCCTGGTGAGACCACATCTGGAGTACTGTGTGCAGTTTTGGTCTCCTAGTTTGAGTTTAGGAGCAAGGAGGGTCCTTCTGCAGTTGTACAGGGCATTCGTGAGACCACACCTGGAGTACTGTGTGCAGTTTTGGTCTCCAAATTCGAGGAAGGACGTCCTTGCTATTGAGTATAGGAGCAAAGAGGACACCCAGATCTCGTTGCATCTCCCCTTCTCCTAATGGGCCACCATTCAGGTAATATTCTGCTTTCCTGTTCTTGCCACCAAAGTAGACAACCCAAAGAGGAGGAATTTCTTCAGCCAGAGGGTGGTGAATCTGTGGGATTCGTTGCCACAGACGGCCGTGGAGGCCACAAGTCAGTGGAGATACTTCAGGAAGAGATGGATAGACTCTCGATCAGTGCGTGTGTCAGGGGTTGTGGGGAGAAGGCAGGAGAATGGTGGGGTTGTGATGGAGGTCATCCACTTTGGTGGTAAGAATAGGAAGGCAGAGTATTATCTGAATGGTGTCAAGTTAGGAACAGGGGACGTACAACGAGATCTGGGTGTCCTAGTGCATCAGTCACTGAAAGGAAGCATGCAGGTACAGCAGGCAGTGAAGAAAGCCAATGGCATGTTGGCCTTCATAACAAGAGGAGTTGAGTATAGGAGCAAAGAGGTCCTTCTGCAGTTGTACAGGGCCCTGGTGAGACCGCACCTGGAGTACTGTGTGCAGTTTTGGTCTCCTAGTTTGAGGAAGGACATCCTTGCTATTGAGGGCGTGCAGCGTAGGTTCACCAGGTTAATCCCCGGGATGGCGGGACTGTCGTACGAGGAAAGATTGGAAAGACTGGGCTTGTATTCACTGGAACTTAAGGCATGTTGGCCTTCATGTGAGAGGATTTGAGTACAGGCTCGAAGGGCCGAATGGCCTACTCCTGCACCTATTGTCTATGTTTCTATCTCCTCGAATCAGCCTTCATAACAAGAGGGGTTGAGTATAGGAGCAAAGAGGTCCTTCTGCATTTGTACAGGGCCCTAGTGAGACCGCACCTGGAGTACTGTGTGCAGTTTTGGTCTCCAAATTCGAGGAAGGACGTCCTTGCTATTGAGGGCGTGCAGCGTAGGTTCACCAGGTTAACAGACAATAGGTGCAGGAGGAGGCCATTCGGCCCTTCGAGCCTGTACGCACCGCCATTCATTGTGATCGCGGCTGACCGTCCACAATCAGTAACCCGTGCCTGCCTTCTCCCCGTACCCCTTGATCCCACTAGCCCCTAGAGCTCTATCTAACTCTCTCTTAAACCCATCCAGTGAATCGGCCTCCACTGCCCTCTGTGGCAGAGAATCCCACACATTCACAACTGCAAACGTTCCTCCTCACCTCAGTTTTAAACGGCCTCCCCTTTATTCTTAGACTGTGTGGCCCCTGGTTCTGGACTCCCCCAACATTGGGAACATGTTTCCTGCATCTAGCTTGTCCAGTCCTTTTATAATTTTACACGTCTCTATAAGATCCCCCTCTCATCCTTCTAAACTCCAGCGAACACAAGCCCAGTCTTTCCAATCTTTCCTCGTACGACATTCCCGCCATCCCGGGGATTAACCTGGTGAACCTACGCTGCACTGCCTCAATAGCAAGGACGTCCTTCCTCAAACTAGGAGACCAAAACTGCACACAGTACTCCAGGTGTGGTCTCACTAGGGCCCTGTACAACTGCAGAAGGACCTCTTTGCTCCTAAACTCAAACTAGGAGACCAAAACTGCACACAATACTCCAGGTGTGGTCTCACCAGGGCCCTGTACAACTGCAGAAGGACCTCCTTGCTCCTAAACTCTGTCGTAAATCTCCACAGACGTTGGTGAGAACATCACCATTTAGAATATTGTGGTCAGTTCTGGGCACCGTGTTATAGGAAAGATGTCGTCGAGCTGGAAAGGGTTCAGAGAAGATTGACGAGGATGTTGCCAGGACTCGAGGGGCCTGAGCTACAGGGAGAAGGTTGGGGCAGGCTGGGACTCTCTACTCATTGGAGCGCAGGAGGATGAGGGGCGATCTTATAGAGGTGGACAAGATCACGAGGGGAATAGATCGGGTAGACGCACAGAGTCTCTTGCCCAGAGTTTAGAAGGTTAATTCCCGGAATGGCGGGACTGTCATATGTTGAAAGACTGGAGCGACTAGGCTTGTATACACTGGAATTTAGAAGGATGAGAGGGGATCTTATCGAAAGGTATAAGATTATTAAGGGGTTGGACACGTTAGAGGCAGGAAATATGTTCCCAATGTTGGGGGAGTCCAGAACCAGGGGCCACACACAGTTTAAGAATAAGGGGTCGGCCATTTAGAACGGAGATGAGAAAGAACTTTTTCAGTTGTGAATCTGTGGAATTCTCTGCCTCAGAAGGCAGTGGAGGCCAATTCTCCGAATGCATTCAAGAGAGAGCTGGATAGAGCTCTTAAGGATAGCGGAGTCAGGGGGTATGGGGAGAAGGCAGGAACGGGGTACTGATTGAGAATGATCAGCCATGATCACATTGAATGGCGGTGCGTACAGGCTCGAAGGGCCGAATGGCCTCCTCCTGCACCTATTGTCTATTGTCTATTGCCATTCAATGCGATCATGGCTGATCACTCTCAATCAGTACCCCAGTTCCTGCCTTCTCCCCGTACCCCCTGACTCCGCTATCCTTAAGAGCTCTATCCAACTCTCTCTTGAAAGCATCCAACGAACTGGCCTCCACTGCCTTCTGAGGCAGAGAATTCCACACCTTCACCACTCTCTGACTGAAAAAGTTCTTCCTCATCTCCGTTCTAAATGGCCGACCCCTTATTCTTAAACTGTGTGTGGCCCCTTGTTCTGGACTCCCCCAACATTGGGAACATGTTTCCTGCCTCTAACGTGTCCAACCCCTTAATAATCTTATACGTTTCAATAAGATCCCCCCTCATCCTTCTAAATTCCAGTGTATACAAGCCCAGTCGCTCCAGCCTTTCAACATACGACAGTCCCGCCATTCCGGGAATTAACCTAGTGAACCTACGCTGCACGCCCTCCATAGCAAGAATATCCTTCCTCAAATTTGGAGACCAAAACTGCACACAGTACTCCAGGTGCGGTCTCACCAGGGCCCGGTACAACTGCAGAAGGACCTCTTTGCTCCTATACTCAAACTAGGAGACCAAAACTGCACACAGTACTCCAGGTGTGGTCTCACCAGGGCCCTGTACAACTGCAGAAGGACCTCTTTGCTCCTAAACTCAAACTAGGAGACCAAAACTGCACACAGTACTCCAGGTGCGTTCTCACCAGGGCCCTGTACAACTGCAGAAGGACCTCTTTGCTCCTGTACTCAACATCAAAGATGTCCTTCCTCAAACTAGGAGACCAAAACTGCACACAGTACTCCAGGTGCGGTCTCACTAGGGCCCGGTACAACTGCAGAAGGACCTCCTTGCTCCTAAACTCAAACTATGAGACCAAAACTGCACACAGTACTCCAGGTGTGGTCTCACCAGGGCCCTGTACAACTGCAGAAGGACCTCTTTGCTCCTGTACTCAACATCAAAGATGTCCTTCCTCAAACTAGGAGACCAAAACTGCACACAGTACTCCAGGTGCGGTCTCACTAGAGCTCTGTACAACTGCAGAAGGACCTCCTTGCTCCTAAACTCAAACTAGGAGACCAAAACTGCACACAGTACTCCAGGTGCGGTCTCACTAGAGCTCTGTACAACTGCAGAAGGACCTCCTTGCTCCTAAACTCAAACTAGGAGACCAAAACTGCACACAGTACTCCAGGTGTGGTCTCACCAGGGCCCTGTACAACTGCAGAAGGACCTCTTTGCTCCTGTACTCAACATCAAAGATGTCCTTCCTCAAACTAGGAGACCAAAACTGCACACAGTACTCCAGGTGCGGTCTCACCAATGCCCTGTACAACTGCAGAAGGACCTCTTTGCTCCTGTACTCAACATCAAAGATGTCCTTCCTCAAACTAGGAGACCAAAACTGCACACAGTACTCCAGGTGCGGTCTCACCAATGCCCTGTACAACTACAGAAGGACCTCTTTGCTCCTATACTCAACTCCTCTTGTTATGAAGGCCAACATGAAGGCCATTGGCTTTCTTCACTGCCTGCTGTACCTGCATGCTTCCTTTCAGTGACTGATGCACTAGGACACCCAGATCTCGTTGTACGTCCCCTGTTCCTAACCTGACACCTTTCAGATAATAATCTGCCTTCCTCTTCTTGCCACCAAAGTGGATAACCTCACACTTACCCACGTTAAACTGCATCTGCCATGCATCCGCCCACTCACACAACCTGTCCAAGTCACCCTGCAACCTCATAGCATCTTCCTCACACAGTTCACACTGCCACCCAGCTTTGTATCATCGGCAAATTTGCTAATGGTACCTTTAATCCCTTCATCCAAGTCATTAATGTATATTGTAAATAGCTTGTCCAGTCCTTAATAATTTTACACGTCTCTATAAGATCCCCTCTCGTCCTTCTAAACTCCAGTGAATACAAGCCCAGTCTTTCCTGACAGAGTAATGAGTCTAGACGTTGGGAGGTCACGTTGCTGTTGTACGAGACGTTGGTGAGACCGCGTTTAGAATATCGTGTTCAGTTCTGGGCACCGTGTTATAGGAAAGATGTCGTCGAGCTGGAAAGGGTTCAGAGAAGATTCACGAGGATGTTGCCAGGACTCGAGGGGCCTGAGGTACAGGGAGAGGTTGGGGCAGGGCTGGGACTCTCTACTCCTTGGAGCGCAGGAGGATGAGGGGCGATCTTATAGAGGTGGACAAGATCACGAGGGGAATAGATCGGGGTAGACGCACAGAGTCTCTTGCCCAGAGTAGGGGAATCGAGGACCAGAGGACATGAGTTCAAGGTGAAGGGGGGAAAAGATTGAATAGGAACCTGAGGGGCAACCTTTCCACACAGAGGGTGGTGGGTGTATGGAACGAGCTGCCGGAGGAGGTAGTTGAGGCTGGAACTATCCCAACGTTTAAGAGGCACTTGGACAGGTACATGGATAGGGCGGGCTTGGAGGGATATGGTCCAAACGCGGGCAGGTGGGACTAGTGTAGATGGGGCATGTTGGTCGGTGTGGGCAAAGGTGGGACTAGTGTAGATGGGGCATGTTGGTCGGTGTAGGCAGGTGGGACTAGTGTAGATGGGGCATGTTGGTCGGTGTGGGCGGGTGGGACTAGTGTAGATGGGGCATGTTGGTCGGTGTGGGACTAGTGTAGATGGGGCATGTTGGCCGGTGTGGGCAAAGGTGGGACTAGTGTAGATGGGGCATGTTGGTCAGTGTGGGCAAAGGTGGGACTAGTGTAGATGGGGCATGTTGGTCGGTGTGGGCAAAGGTGGGACTAGTGTAGATGGGGCATGTTGGTCGGTGTGGGACTAGTGTAGATGGGGCATGTTGGCCGGTGTGGGCAAAGGTGGGACTAGTGTAGATGGGGCATGTTGGTCGGTGTGGGCAGGTGGGACTAGTGTAGATGGGGCATGTTGGCCGGTGTGGGACTAGTGTAGATGGGGCATGTTGGTCGGTGTGGGACTAGTGTAGATGGGGCATGTTGGTCGGTGTGGGACTAGTGTAGATGGGGCATGTTGGTCGGTGTGGGACTAGTGTAGATGGGGCATGTTGGTCGGTGTGGGACTAGTGTAGATGGGGCATGATGGTCGGTGTGGGCAGGTTGGGCCGAAGGGCCTGTTTCCACACTGTATCACTCTATGACTCTATAACAGGATTGCATGTCTAACATTGGATTAGAAATGCATTGGATTAGAAATGCATCGCAGCACTTTGTCCTGGGATATTGTGCATGGGCTCTAAGGTCGTGCCGGCTGCATTAGTGCAATTGCAGATCTTTGGTGCTGCATTGATGAGTAACAGGGTTGCATGTGACACTAATGGATTGGATTAGAAATGCATCGTGGTACTTTGTCCTGGGATATTGTGCATGGGCCCTAAGGTCGCCCCGGCTGCATTGGTACCACTGCAAATCTTTGGTGCTGCATTGGTGAGAAACAGCGTTGCATCTCAAACTAATGCACTGGATTAGAAATGCATCGCGGTACTTTGTCCTGGGATATTGTGCATGGGCCCTAAGGTCGCCCCGGCTGCATTGGTACCACTGCAAATCTTTGGTGCTGCATTGGTGCAAAACAGCGTTGCATCTCAAACTAATGCATTGGATTAGAAATGCATCGCGGTAATTTGGTCTGAGGTGTTGTGCATGGATTGTAAAGTTGCACCAGCTGCATTAGTGCCACTGCGCAGCTTGGGTGATGCATTGGTGAGCAACAAGGTTGTATGTGACACTAATGAATTGGATTAGAAATGCATCCCGGAACTTTGCCCTGAGATATTGTGCATGGATCAAAAAGTCGTGCCGGCTGCATTGGTGCCACTGC
>NC_135991.1:16039879-16059879 GCF_053455715.1 Rhinoraja longicauda
GAGCGAGAGAGAGAGAGAGAGAGAGAGAGAGAGAGAGAGAGGGGGGAGCATTAGATCAATAGCGATCTCATTAGAGGATAAAGTTTCACTTTACTTAGAGAGAGAGAGAGAGAGAGAAAGAGAGAGGGAGGAGGGAGAGAGAGAGAGGGGGGTGTGAGAGAAAAAGAGAGGGAGAGAGAGGGGCAGAGAGAGAGAGGAAGGGGTGAGAGGGAGGAGTGTGAGAGAAAAATAGAGAGAGAGAGACAGAGAGAGAGAGAGAGAGAGGGGGAGCATTAGATCAATAGCGATCTCATTAGAGGATAAAGTTTCACTTTACTTCGAGAGAGAAAAAGAGAGGGAGAGAGAGGGAGAGAGAGAGAGAGAGAGAGAGAGAGAGAGAGAGAAGGGAGCATTAGATCAATAGCGATCTCATTAGAGGATAAAGAGAGAGAGAGAAAGAGAGGGAGGGAGAGAGAGAGAGAGGGGGGGTGTGAGAGAAAAAGAGAGAGGGAGATAGAGAGAGACAGAGAGGGGAGTGTGTGAGAGAGAGAGAGAGAGAGAGAGAGAGAGAGAGAGAGAGAAGGGGGAGCATTAGATCAATAGCGATCTCATTAGAGGATAAAGTTTCACTACTTAGAGAGAGAGAGAGAGAGAGAGAGAGAGAGAGAGAGAGAGAGAGAGAGAGAGAGAGAGAGAGAGAGAGAGAGGGAGAGAGAGAGAGAGAGAGAGCTTCACTCTGCGTTAATCAGTGGTATATCTATAACAGAGTTAATTTATATAATTTTAAATACTCGATCATCAGGTGAAGAGCGTTTGTACGAATATTAATATCACGTCCGGTATCGGCGACGATCTCGTTGTCACCTGTGACTCCTGACAACCAATAAAGACGTCAATGTTTGTATAAATCTCCATTTTGTTGGGTTGGGTTTGGGTTTAGGTTGGGTTGGGAGGGGTTGGGTTGAGTTGGGAGGGGTTGGGTTGGGTTGAGTTGAGTTGGGGTGAGTTGGGTTCGGTTGGGTTGAGTTGTGTTGGGGTTGGGTTGAGTTGGTTGGATTGAGTTGGGTTGGGTTGATTTTTGCTGGGTTGGGTTGAGTTGAGTTGGGTTGGGTTGAGATTTGTTGGGTTGGTTGGTTGAGTTTCGCTGGGTTGGGTTGTGCTGGGTTGAGTTGGGTTGGGTTGGGTTGAGATTTGCTGGGTTGGTTGGGTTGGGTTGGGTTGTGCTGGGTTGAGTTGTTGGGTTGTGCTGGGTTGAGTTGGGTTGGGTTGTGCTGGGTTGGGTTTAGGTTGGGTTGGGTTGAGATTTGCTGGGTTGGGTTGGGTTGGGTTGAGTTGGGTTGGGTTGGGTTGTGCTGGGTTGGGTTGGTTTGGGTTGGGTTGGGTTGGGCTGGGTTGAGATTTGTGCTGGGTTGGTTGGGTTGGGTTGAGTTTGGCTGAGGGTTGGTTGGGTTGGGTTGAGTTGGGTTGGTTGGGTTGGGTTGAGTGGGTTGGGTTGAGTTGGGTTGGATTTGAGTTGGGTTGGGTTGAGTTTGGCTGAGGGGCTGGGTTGGGTTGAGTTTTGCTGGGTTGGGTTGAGTTGAGTTGAGTTTTGCTGGGTTGGGTTGGGTTTAGCTGGGTTGGGTTGGGTTTGGGTGGGGGGCTGGGTTGGGTTGGTTGAGTTGAGTTTTGCTGGGTTGGGTTGAGTGGGGTTGAGTTGAGTTGAGTTGAGTTTTGCTGGGTTGAGTTGAGTTGGGGTGAGTTGAGTTTTGCTGGGTTGGGTTGAGTTGGGTGAGTTGGGTTGGGTTGAGTTGGGTTGGGTTGAGTTGAGTTGGTTGGGTTTTAGTTGGGTTGGGTTTAGTTGGGTTGAGTTGGGTTGGGTTGAGTTTGGCTGGGTTGGGTTGGGATGAGTTGAGTTTTTGTTGGGTTGGGTTGAGTTGAGTTGGGTTGGGTTGAGATTTGCTGGTTGGTTGGGTTGGAGTTTGGCTGGGTTGGGGTTGTGCTGGGTTGAGTTGAGTTGGGTTGGGTTTAGGTTGGGTTGGGCTGGGTTGAGATTTGCTGGGTTGGTTGGGTTGGGTTGAGTTTGGCTGAGGGGTTGGTTGAATTGGGTTGGGTTCAGTTGAGTTGGGTTGAGTTGGGTTGGTTTGAGTTGGGTTGTGTTGGGTTGGGTTGATTTGAGTTGGGTTGGGTTGGGTTGGGTTGATTTGGGTTGGGTTGATTTGAATTGGGTTGGGTTGAGTTGGGTTTGGGTTGAGATTTGCTGGGTTGAGTTGGGTTGGGTTGGGTTGAGATTTGCTGGGTTGAGTTGGTTTGGGTTGGGTTGAGATTTGCTGGGTTGAGTTGGTTTGGGTTGGGTTGAGATTTGCTGGTTGGGTTGGGTTGAGTTGAGTTTGCTGTGTTAAGTTGCGTTGGGTTAGGTTGAATTGAGTTTGGCTGGGGTGAGTTGGGTTGGGGTGAGTTGGGGTTGAGTTGAGTTTGGCTGAAGGTTGGGTTGAGTTGAGTTTTGCTGGGTTGGGTTGGGTTTTGCTGGGTTGGGTTGGGTTGAATTTGGCTGAGATGTTGAGTTGGGTTGTTGGTTTTGCTGGGTTGGGTTGGGTTGGGTTTTTGCTTAGTTTTGCTGGGTTGGGTTGGGTTGGGGTGAATTGGGTTGGGTTGAGTTGAGTTTTGCTGGGTTTGGTTGGGTTGGGTTGAGTTGAGTTTTGCTGGGTTGAGTTGAGTCGGGATGAGTTGGGTTGGGTTGAGTTGAGTTGAGTTTTGCTGGGCTGGGTTGGGTTGAGTTGAGTTTTGCTGGGTTGGGTTGGGTTGAGTTTTGCTGGGGTGAGTTGGGTTGGGTTTAGTTGGGTTGAGTTGGGTTGAGTTGAGTTTTGCTGGGTTGAGTTGGGTTGGAGTTTAGTTGGGTTGGGTTGAGTTGGGTTGGATTGAGTTGGTTGATTTGTGTTGAGTTGGGTTGAGTTGGGTTGGGTTGGGTTGAGTTGGGTTGATTTGGGTTGGGTTGAGATTTGCTGGGTTGAGTTGGGTTGGGTTGGGTTGATTTGAGTGGTTGGGTTGGGTTGAGATTTGCTGGGTTGGGTTGGGTTGAGTTGAGTTTTGCTGTGTTTAGTTGCGTTGTGTTAGGTTGAATTGAGTTGGAATGTGTTGAGTTGAGTTTGGCTGGGTTGGGTTGAGTTGAGTTTTGCTGGGTTGGGTTGGGTTGGGTTGGGTTGAATTTGGCTGAGGGGTTGAGTTGGGTTGGGTTGAGTTGAGTTTTGCTGGGTTGAGTTGGGTTGGGTTGGGTTTACTTGGGTTGGGCTGGGTTGGGTTGAGTTGGGTTGGGTTGGGTTGAGATTTGCTGGGTTGGTTGGGTTGGGTTGAGTTTGGCTGGGTTGGGTTGAGTTAGGTTGGGTTGGGTTGGGTTGGGTTGAGATTTGCTGGGTTGAGATTTGCTGGGTTGGTTGGGTTGGGTTGAGTTTGGCTGAGGGGTTGGTTGAGTTGGGATGGGATGAGTTGAGTTTTGCTGGGTTGGGTTGGGTTGAGTTGAGTTGTGTTTTGCTGGGTTGAGTTGGGTTGGGTTGATTTGAGCTGGGTTGGGTTGGGTTGAGTTTTGCTGGGTTGAGTTGAGTTGGGGTGAGTTGAGTTTTGCTGGGTTGAGTTGGGGTGAGTTGAGTTGGGTTGGATTGAGTTTGGCTGAGGGGCTGGGTTGGGTTGAGTTTTGCTGGGTTGAGTTGAGTTGAGTTTTGCTGGGTTGGGTTGGGTTGAGTTTTGCTGGGTTGAGTTGAGTTGGGTCGGGATGAGTTGAGTTTGGCTGAGGGGTTGGTTGGGTTGGGTTGAGTTGGGTTGGGTTGAGTTGGGTTGGGTTGGGTTGAGTTGAGTTGGGTTGGGTTGGGTTGAGTTGGGTTGGGTTGGGTTGGGTTTAGTTGAGTTGGGTTGGGTTGGGTTGGGTTGAGTTTTGCTGGGTTGGGTTGAGTTGAGTTGAGTTGGGTTGGGGTTGAGTTGAGTTTTGCTGGGATGGGTTGAGTTGGGTTGGGTTGAGTTCGGTTGGGTTGGGTTGAGTTGGTTTGGGTTGGGTTGGGTTGAGTTTTGCTGGGTTGAGTTGGGTTGAGTTTGGTTGGGTTGGGTTGAGTTGGGTTGAGTTTGGCTGGGTTGGGTTGAGTTGGGTTGGGTTGGGTTGAGTTTGGCTGGGTTGGGTTGAGTTGGGTTGGGTTGGGTTGAGTTTGGCTGGGTTGGGTTGGGTTGGGTTGGGTTGAGTTGAGTTTTGCTGGGTTGAGTTGGAATGAGTTGAGTTGAGTTGAGTTGGGTTGGTTTTTTAGATTTAAATTTAGAGCTACAGCGCAGAAACAGGCCCTTCGGCCCACCGAGTCCGTGCCGCCCAGCGATCCCCGCACACTAACACTATCCTACACCCACTAGGGACAATGTTTACATTTACCCAGCCAATTAACCTACAAACCTGCACGTCTTTGGAGTGTGGGAGGAAAGCGAAGATCTCGGAGAAAACCCACGCAGGTCACGGGGAGAACGTACAAACTCCGTACAGACGGCGCCCGTATTCAGGATCGAACCTGAGTCTCCGGCGCTGCATTCGCTGTAAGGCAGCAACTCTACCGCTGCGCCACCGTGACGCCCGGGTTGGGTTGGGTTGGGTTGAGTTTTGCTGGGTTGAGTTGGGTTGTGTTGAGTTGAGTTGTGTTTTGCTGGGTTGGGTTGGATTGGGTTGAGTTGAGTTTTGCTGGGTTGGGTTGGGTTGGGTTGAGTTTTGCTGGGTTGGGTTGGGTTGAGTTTTGCTG
Organism: Rhinoraja longicauda; assembly: GCF_053455715.1. Taxonomy (NCBI): domain Eukaryota; kingdom Metazoa; phylum Chordata; class Chondrichthyes; order Rajiformes; family Arhynchobatidae; genus Rhinoraja; species Rhinoraja longicauda. Next base: position 16,044,598 of record NC_135991.1, read on the forward strand.
GGTTGGGTTGTGTTGGGTTGGGTTGAGTTTTGCTGGGTTGGGTTGTGTTGGGTTGGGTTGAGTTTTGCTGAGTTGGGTTGGGTTGAGTTTTGCTGGGTTGGGTTGTGTTGAGTTGAGTTGTGTTTTGCTGGGTTGGGTTGAGTTTTGTTGGGTTGAGTTGAGTTGGGTTGAGTTGAGTTTTGCTGGGTTGAGTTGGGGTGAGTTGGGTTTTGTTGGGTTGAGTTTTGCTGGGTTGAGTTGGGTTGGGTTGAGTTGAGTTTTGTTGGATTGGGTTGGGTTGAGTTGAGTTGGGTTTTGCTGGGTTGGGTTGAGTTCGGTTGAGTTTTGCTGGGTTGGGTTGAGTTGAGTTTGGCTGAGTTGTGTTGAGTTGTGTTTGATTGGGTTGGGTAGAGATTTCCTGGGTTGGGTTGAGTTGAGTTTTGCTTTGTTGAGTTGAGTTTTGCTGGGTTGGGTTGAGTTTTGCTGGGTTGAGTTGGGTTGGGTTGAGTTGGGTTGGGTTGAGTTGAGTTTTGCTGGGTTGAGTTGTGTTGAGTTGAGTTTTGCTGGGTTGGGTTGAGTTGAGTTGAGTTGAGTTTTGCTGGGTTGGGTTGAGTTGGGTTGAGTTGAGTTTTGCTGGGTTGGGTTGAGTTGGGTAGGGATGAGTTGAATTTTCCTGAGGCGGGTTGGGGTGAATTGAGTTGGGTTGGGTTTAGTTGGGTTGGGTTGGGTTGAGTTGGGTTGGGTTTAGTTGAGTTGGATTGGGTTGAGTTGGGTTGGGTTTAGTTGGGTTGGGTTTAGTTGGGTTGGGTTTAGTTGGGTTGGGTTTAGTTGGGTTGGGGTTGATTTGAGTTGAGTTGGGTTGGGTTGAGTTGAGTTTTGCTGAGTTGGGTTGGGTTTTTCTGGGTTGGGTTGGGTTGGATTGTGTTGAGTTGGGATGAGTTGTGTTTTGCTGGGTTTAGTTGGGTTGAGTTGAGTTGAGTTTTGCTGGGTTGGGTGGAGTTGAGTTTGGCTGTTGGGTTGGGATGAGTTGAGTTTTGCTGAGTTGAGTTGGGTTGGGTTGGGTTGAGTTGAGTTTTGCTGAGTTGGGTTGAGTTGGGTTGGGTTGGGTTGAGTTTTGTTGGTTTGAGTTGAGTTGAGTTTTGCTGGGTTGGGTTGAGTTGGGTTTGGCTGAGGGGTTGGGTTGGGGTTGAGTTGAGTTGAGTTTTGCTGATTTGGGTTGAGTTGAGTTGAGTTTTGCTGGGTTGGGTTGGGTTGGGTTGAGTTGGGTTGAGTTGAGTTGGGTTGGGTTGGGTTGGGTTGAGTTGGGTTGGGTTGGGTTGAGTTGAGTTGAGTTGGGTTGGGTTGAGTTGAGTTGAGTTGAGTTTTGCTGGGTTGGGTTGAGTTGGGTTGGGTTGGGTTGAGTTGAGTTGGGTTGGGTTGGGTTGAGTTGAGTTGAGTTGGGTTGGGTTGAGTTGAGTTGAGTTGAGTTTTGCTGGGTTGGGTTGAGTTGGGTTGGGTTGAGTTGAGTTGGGTTGGGTTGGGTTGAGTTGGGTTGGGTTGAGTTGGGTTGGGTTGAGTTGGGTTGGGTTGAGTTGGGTTGAGTTGGGTTGGGTTGAGTTGGGTTGAGTTGGGTTGGGTTGAGTTGAGTTGAGTTTTGCTGGGTTGGGTTGAGTTGGGTTGGGTTGGGTTGGGTTGAGTTGAGTTGGGTTGGGTTGGGTTGGGTTGAGTTGAGTTGAGTTGGGTTGGGTTGAGTTGAGTTGAGTTTTGCTGGGTTGGGTTGAGTTGGGTTGGGTTGGGTTGGGTTGAGTTGGGTTGGGTTGGGTTGGGTTGGGTTGAGTTGGGTTGGGTTGTGTTGGGTTGGGTTGGGTTGAGTTGGGTTGGGTTGGGTTGGGTTGGGTTGGGTTGGGCTGGGTTGGGTTGGGTTGGGTTGGGTTGGGTTGGGTTGGGCTGGGTTGGGTTGGGTTGGGTTGGGTTGGGCTGGGTTGGGTTGGGTTGGGTTGGGTTGGGTTGAGTTGGAATGAGTTGAGTTTTGCTGGGTTGGGTTTTTTAGATTTAGATTTAGAGACACAGCGCAGAAACAGGCCCTTCGGCCCACCGAGTCCGTGCCGCCCAGTGATCCCCGTACACTAACACTATCCTACACCCACTAGGGACAATGTTTACATTTACCCAGCCAATTAACCTACATACCTGCACGTCTTTGGAGTGTGGAAGGAAAGCGAAGATCTCGGAGAAAACCCACGCAGGTCACGGGATTGAACGTACAAACTCCGTACAGACGGCGCCCGTAGTCAGGATCGAACCTGAGTCTCCGGCGCTGCATTCGCTGTAAGGCAGCAACTCTACCGCTGCGCCACCGTGACGCCCGGGTTGGGTTGGGTTGAGTTGAATTTGGCAGAGCTGGGTTGGGTTGGGGTTGAGTTTTGCTGGGTTGGGTTGAGTTGGGTTTGGCTGAGTTGAGTTTTGCTGGGTTGGGTTGAGTCAAGTTAGGTTGAGTTGAGTTGGGTTGAGTTGGGTTGGGTTGAGTTGAGTTGGGTTGGGTTGGGTTGAGTTTTGCTGGGTTGGGTTTAGTTTTCCTCAGGATTAAAGGGCGCTCCTTTAGGAAGGAGATGGACAATAGACAACAGGTGCAGGAGGAGGCCATTCGGCCCTTTGAGTCGAGATGAGGAGGGACTTCTTTAGCTTCGAGCCTGTACGCACCGCCATTCACTGTGATCGCGGCTGACCGTCCACAATCAGTAACCCGTGCCTGCCTTCTCCCCGTACCCCTTGATCCCACTAGCCCCTAGAGCTCTATCTAACTCTCTCTTAAACCCATCCAGTGAATCGGCCTCCACTGCCCTCTGTGGCAGAGAATCCCACACATTCACAACTGCAAACGTTCCTCCTCACCTCAGTTTTAAACGGCCTCCCCTTTATTCTTAGACTGTGTGGCCCCTGGTTCTGGACTCCCCCAACATTGGGAACATGTTTCCTGCATCTAGCTTGTCCGGTCCTTTTATAATTTTACACGTCTCTATAAGATCCCCCTCTCGTCCTTCTAAACTCCACCGAACACAAGCCCAGTCTTTCCAATCTTTCCCCGTACGACAGTCCCAACTAGCTTTAAGAGGGCCGTGCTGGCTTTAAGAGGGCCGTGCTGGCTTTAAGTGGGCCGTCTCGCTTTAAGAGGGCTGTCTCACTTTATGAGGGCCGTCTCGCCTTAAGATGGTCGTCCTCGCTTTAAGAGGGCTATCTCGCTTTAAGAGGGCCGTCTCGCTTTAAGGGGGCCGTCTCGCTTTAAGATGGCAGTCTCGCTTTAAGAGGGCCGTGCTGGCTTTAAGATGGACGTCTTGCTTTAAGAGGGCCGTCTCGCTTTAAGAGGGCCGTGCTGGCTTTAAGGGTGCCGTATCGCTTTAAGAGGGCCGTCTCGCTTTAAGAGGGCCGTCTCGCTTTAAGATGGCCGTCTCGCTTTAAGAAGTCTCGCTTTAAGATGCAGGTCTCGCTTTAAGAGGGCCGTCTCGCTTTATGATGGCCGTCTCGCTTTAAGAAGTCTCGCTTTAAGATGCAGGTCTCACTTTAAGAGGGCCGTCTCGCTTTAATAGGGCCGACTCACTTTAAGAAAGCAGTCGCGCTTTAAGATGGCCGTCTCGCTTTAAGGTGGCCGTCTCGCTTTAAGATGGCCGTCTCGCTTTAAGATGGCTGTCTCCCTTTAAGAGGGCCGTCTCGCTTTAAGAAAGCAGTCTCGCTTTAAGATGGCCGTCTCGCTTTAAAGTGGCCGTCTCGCTTTAAGATGGCCGTCTCGCTTTAAGGTGGCCGTCTCGCTTTAAGAGGGCCGTCCCGCTTTAAGAGGGCCGTCTCGCTTTAAGAGGGCCGTCTCGCTTTAAGAGGGCCGTCTCGCTTTAAGAGGGCCGTCTCGCTTTAAGGTGGCCGTCTTGCTTTAAGAGGGCCGTTATGGGTCTAAAATAGCCGCCTCGCTTTAAGATGGGGCCGTCTCGCTTTAAGAGGGCCGTCTCGCTTTAAGTAGGCCATCTCACTTTAAGAGGGCCATGCTGGCTTTATGATGGTCAACTCGCTTTAAGATGGTCACCGCTTTAAGATGGCTGTATCGCTTTAAGAGGGCCGTCTCGCTTTAAGAGGGCTGTCTCGCTTTAAGATGGCCGTCTCGCTTTAAAGTGGCCGTCTCACTTTAAGATGGCCGTATCGCTTTAAGATGGTCGTCCTCGCTTTAAGATGGTCGCCCTCACCTTAAGATGGTCACCGCTTTAAGATGGTCGTCGCGATCTCCTCAATTCACCGTCGCACCGAACACCACAGCCCCACCCGGCTCGGACACGCCCCGCGTAGAGCGGGTCGCCCTGATCCGGCTCCACACAGGGGCCGGCCGGTTCGACGCCAACGTGCATCGTTGCCCGCGTGTGTGGAGCAGACCGGAAAACAGCGCGGCATGGCATTCTCGACTGCACTGTCCTCCGTCCCCCTGGTGGAGGGGAAGACCTCACGGCCCTCGACAACAGCACATTGCACTGGCTACAGTGCCTGTTGGCATTCATAGCGAGGGGATTTGAGTATAGGAGCAGGGAGGTTCTGCTGCAGTTGTACAGTGCCCTGGTGAGACCACACCTGGAGTATTGTGTACAGTTTTGGGCCTTGGTTAGGCCTTTTGGTCTCCAAATTTGAGGAAGGACGTCCTAGTTTGAGTTTAGGAGCAAAGAGGTCCTTCTACAGTTGTACAGGGCCCTAGTGAGACCGCACCTGGAGGGACCTGGTGTCCTAATCTGAGGAAAGATGTTCTTGCCATAGAGGGAGTACAGAGAAGGTTGACCAGATTGATCCCTGGGATGGCAGGACTTTCATACGAAGAAAGACTGGATAGACTCGGCTTGTACTCGCTGGGGTTTAGACGACTGAGGGGGGATCTTATAGAAACTTACAAAATCCTTAAGGGGTCGGACAGGCTAGATGCGGGAAGATTGTTCCCGATGTTGGGGGAGTCCAGAACAAGGGGCCACACAGTTTAAGGATAAGGGGGAAGTCTTTTAGGACCGAGATGAGGAAGTTTTTCTTCACACAGAGAGTGGTGAGTCTGTGGAATTCTCTGCCACAGAAGGTAGTTGAGGCCAGTTTGTCGGCCAAATTTAAGAGGGAGTTAGATGTGGCCCTTGTGGCTAAAGGGATCAGGGGGTATGGAGAGAAGGCAGGTACGGGATACTGAGCTGGATGATCAGCCGTGATCATATTGAATGGCGGTGCGTACAGGCTCGAAGGGCCGAATGGCCTACTCCTGCACCTATTGTCTATGTTTCTATGTTACATTATCTCTGCTGCCTCAAACGCAAGAAGGAGATTGCCGTCTCGCTTTAAGATGGTCGTCCCCGCTTTAAGAGGACCATCTCGCTTTAAGAGGTCTCGCTTTAAGATGGAGGTCTAGCTTTAAGAAGACCGTCTCACTTTAAGAGGGCCACCTCGCTTTAAGATGGTTGTCCCCGCTTTAAAAGGGCCGTCTCGCTTTAAGATGGCCATCCTTTAAGATATATTATAAGACAATTACTCCAGCATTTTGTTAATAAATACCATCCTTTAAGATGGCCGTCTCGCTTTAAGATGGCCCCCGTCTCGCTTTAAGATGGCCCCCGTCTCGCTTTAAGATGGCCGTCCCCGCTTTAAAAGGGCCATCTCGCTTTAAGAAGGCCCCCGTCTCGCTTTAAGGCCATCCTTTACGATATATTACAAGACAACAGCATTTTGTGAATAAATACCATCCTTTAAGATGGTCGCCACCGCTTTAAGAAGGCCGTCTCGCTTTAAGATGGCCCCGTCTCGCTTTACGAAGGCCGTCTCGCTTTACCAAGGCCATCTCGCTTTAAGAAGGCCATCCTTTAAGATATATTATAAGACAACTCCAGCATTTTGTGAATAAATACCATCCTTTAAGATGGCCGCCTCGCTTTAAGATGGCCCCCGTCTCGCTTTAAGATGGCCCCCGTCTCGCTTTAAGATGGAGGTCACGCTTTAAGATGGTGTCTCGCTTTAAGATGGTCATCCTTTAAGATGGAAGTAACGCTTTAAGATAGCGTCTCGCTTTAAGAAGGCCATCCTTTACGATATATTACAAGACAACAGCATTTTGTGAATAAATACCATCCTTTAAGAAGGCCGTCTCGCTTTAAGATGGCCATCCTTTAAGATATATTATAAGACAACTCGTCGTCCCCGCTTTAAGAAAGCCGTCTCGCTTTAAGATGGCCCCCCCCCCGTCTCGCTTTATGATGGCCGTCTCGCTTTATGATGGCCGTCTCGCTTTAAGATGGCCCCCCCCGTCTCGCTTTATGATGGCCGTCTCGCTTTATGATGGCCGTCTCGCTTTAAGATGGCCCCCCCCCCCCGTCTCGCTTTATGATGGCCGTCTCGCTTTAAGATGGTCGTCCCCGCTTTAAGATGGCCCCCCCCGTCTCGCTTTATGATGGCCGTCTCGCTTTATGATGGCCGTCTCGCTTTATGATGGCCGTCTCGCTTTAAGAAAGACGTCTCGCTTTAAGATGGCCCCCCCGTCTCACTTTATGATGGCCGTCTCGCTTTAAGAAAGCCGTCTCGCTTTAAGATGGCCCCCCCCCGTCTCGCTTTATGATGGCCGTCTTCGCTTTATGATGGCCGTCTCGCTTTAAGAAAGCCGTCTCGCTTTAAGATGGCCCCCCCCCCGTCTCGCTTTATGATGGCCGTCTCGCTTTATGATGGCCGTCTCGCTTTAAGAAAGCCGTCTCGCTTTAAGATGGCCCCCCCCCGTCTCGCTTTATGATGGCCGTCTCGCTTTAAGATGGCCCCCCCCCGTCTCGCTTTATGATGGCCGTCTCGCTTTAAGAAAGCCGTCTCGCTTTAAGATGGCCCCCCCCCCGTCTCACTTTATGATGGCTGTCTCGCTTTAAGAAAGCCGTCTCGCTTTAAGATGGCCCCCCCCCGTCTCGCTTTATGATGGCCGTCTCGCTTTAAGATGGCCCCCCCCCGTCTCGCTTTATGATGGCCGTCTCGCTTTATGATGGCCGTCTCGCTTTAAGATGGCCCCCCCCCCCGTCTCGCTTTATGATGGCCGTCTCGCTTTAAGATGGTCGTCCCCGCTTTAAGATGGCCCCCCCCGTCTCGCTTTATGATGGCCGTCTCGCTTTATGATGGCCGTCTCGCTTTATGATGGCCGTCTCGCTTTAAGAAAGACGTCTCGCTTTAAGATGGCCCCCCCGTCTCACTTTATGATGGCCGTCTCGCTTTAAGAAAGCCGTCTCGCTTTAAGATGGCCCCCCCCCGTCTCGCTTTATGATGGCCGTCTTCGCTTTATGATGGCCGTCTCGCTTTAAGAAAGCCGTCTCGCTTTAAGATGGCCCCCCCCCGTCTCGCTTTATGATGGCCGTCTCGCTTTATGATGGCCGTCTCGCTTTAAGAAAGCCGTCTCGCTTTAAGATGGCCCCCCCCCGTCTCGCTTTATGATGGCCGTCTCGCTTTAAGATGGCCCCCCCCCGTCTCGCTTTATGATGGCCGTCTCGCTTTAAGAAAGCCGTCTCGCTTTAAGATGGCCCCCCCCCCGTCTCACTTTATGATGGCTGTCTCGCTTTAAGAAAGCCGTCTCGCTTTAAGATGGCCCCCCCCCGTCTCGCTTTATGATGGCCGTCTCGCTTTAAGATGGCCCCCCCCCGTCTCGCTTTATGATGGCCGTCTCGCTTTAAGAAAGCCGTCTCGCTTTAAGATGGCCCCCCCCGTCTCGCTTTATGATGGCCGTCTCGCTTTAAGAAAGCCGTCTCGCTTTAAGATGCCCCCCCCCCGTCTCGCTTTATGATGGCCGTCTCGCTTTAAGATGGCCCCCCCCGTCTCGCTTTATGATGGCCGTCTCGCTTTAAGAAAGCCGTCTCGCTTTAAGATGGCCCCCCCCTGTCTCACTTTATGATGGCCGTCTCGCTTTAAGAAAGCCGTCTCGCTTTAAGATGGCCCCCCCCGTCTCGCTTTATGATGGCCGTCTCGCTTTAAGAAAGCCGTCTCGCTTTAAGATGGCCCCCCCCCGTCTCGCTTTATGATGGCCGTCTCGCTTTATGATGGCCGTCTCGCTTTAAGAAAGCCGTCTCGCTTTAAGATGGCCCCCCCCGTCTCGCTTTATGATGGCCGTCTCGCTTTAAGATGGCCCCCCCCCGTCTCGCTTTATGATGGCCGTCTCGCTTTAAGAAAGCCGTCTCGCTTTAAGATGGCCCCCCCCCGTCTCACTTTATGATGGCTGTCTCGCTTTAAGAAAGCCGTCTCGCTTTAAGATGGCCCCCCCCCGTCTCGCTTTATGATGGCCGTCTCGCTTTAAGATGGCCCCCCCCGTCTCGCTTTATGATGGCCGTCTCGCTTTATGATGGCCGTCTCGCTTTAAGATGGCCCCCCCCCCCGTCTCGCTTTATGATGGCCGTCTCGCTTTAAGATGGCCCCCCCCGTCTCGCTTTATGATGGCCGTCTCGCTTTAAGAAAGCCGTCTCGCTTTAAGATGGCCCCCCCCTGTCTCACTTTATGATGGCCGTCTCGCTTTAAGAAAGCCGTCTCGCTTTAAGATGGCCCCCCCCTGTCTCACTTTATGATGGCCGTCTCGCTTTAAGAAAGCCGTCTCGCTTTAAGATGGCCCCCCCCCGTCTCGCTTTATGATGGCCGTCTCGCTTTTAGAAAGCCGTCTCGCTTTAAGGTGGGCCCCCCCGTCTCGCTTTATGATGGCCGTCTCGCTTTAAGAAAGCCGTCTCGCTTTAAGAAAGCCGTCTCGCTTTATGATGGCCGTCTCGCTTTATGATGGTCATCCTTTAAGATGGCCGTCCCCGCTTTAAGAGGGCGGTGCTGGGTTTAAGGGGCGGGGCCGGGGTTGGGCCAATGGGAGCGCGCGTTGCTGCGGGGTGGCGGTTGCTAGGGGCGGGGCGGAGGGGGAGGTGGGCGGCGGCGGCGGCGGCGGCGGCTGTTAATGGCGGCGGCGGCGGATGTCGGCGCTCCTCCCGCGGCTCCGGGTGACCCTGGCGGCCTGTGGGGGTTGGAGATGGCGGCCGAGCGCCTGGGCTGCTCGGAGCCGGCGCTCAAGCTCTTCGTCTCCATCGTTCTGGGTGAGAGAAGAGGGCGGCGGCGGCGACGCGAGGGAGGGGAGCGGCCGCCATGACGACGCGCACCGCGCCTGCGCGCCGGCTGCCCTTTGCCGTCGGGCGCCCACCCCGGGCATGCGCGGTCCGCCCGCTGCCGGCGCGACCGCCCTTCCCGAGCGTGCGCAGTGTTCCGCCGGCATCCCCGGGCATGCGCAGTGCGTACGTGTATTGCGTGGACGGTTGGAGTGCCGGCTGCGAGGCTGCGCAGTGGGGAGAATGCCGGCGCTGTCATCTCTTCCTCCATGGACTGTCCTTACTCGTCCCACCTTGTTCACCATCGTCCCTCGTTTGTTTGTTTGTTTGTTTGTTTGTTCCTGAACTACAGACAAAACCGTACAGGATAACGCAACAATGTTAGTCCCATCTTGCTCACTGTCCTCCCTAGTTTGTTTCTTCCTGAATCTATTTACTAAAACTCTCGTTTGTTTGTCCGTTTGTTTGTTCCTGAACTACAGACAAAACCGTACAGGATAACGCAACAATGTTAGTCCCATCTTGCTCACTGTCCTCCCTAGTTTGTTCCTGAATCTAGTTACTAAAACTCTCGTTTGTTTGTCCGTTTGTTTGTTCCTGAACTACAGACAAAACCGTACAGGATAACGCGACAATTGTAGGCCCACCTTGCTCACCATCGTCCCTCGTTTGTTTGTTTGTTTGTTTCTGAACTACAACCAAAACCGTACAGGATAACGCGACAATTTTAGTCCCATCTTGCTCACCATCGTCCCTCATATCATATCATATCATATCATATATATACAGCCGGAAACAGGCCTTTTCGGCCCACCAAGTCCGTGCCGCCCAGCGATCCCCGTACATTAACACTATCCTACACCCACTAGGGACAATTTTTACATTTACCCAGCCAATTAACCTACATACCTGTACGTCTTTGGAGTGTGGGAGGAAACCGAAGATCTCGGAGAAAACCTACGCAGGTCACGGGGAGAACGTACAAACTCCTTACAGTGCAGCACCCGTAGTCAGGATCGAACCTGAGTCTCCGGCGCTGCATTCGCTGTAAAGCAGCAACTCTACCGCTGCGCTACCGTGCCGCCCAACGTTTGTTCGTTTGTTTGTTCCTGAACTTACAGCCAAAACCGTACACGACAGCGCGACAATTTTAGGCCCATCTCGCTCACCGTCGTCCCTCGTTTGTTTGTTCCTGAATCTATCCACTAATACTCTCGTTTGTTTGTTCCCGAACTTACTGCCAAAACCGTACAGGAGAACACGACAATTTTAGGCCCATCTTGCTCACCGACGTCCCTAGTTTGTTTGTTCCTGAACTACAGACAAAACCGTACACGATAGTACAACAATGTTAGTCCCATCTTGCTCACCGTCATCTTTCGTTTGTTTGTTCCTGAATCTATCCACTAAAACTCCCGTTTGTTTGTTCCTGAACTTACAGACAAAACCGTACTCGATAGCGCAACAATTTTAGTCCTATCTTGCTCACTGTCATCCCTCGTTTGTTTGTTTGTTTGTTCCTGAACTTACAGCCAAAACCGTACAGGATAGCGCGACAATTTTAGGCCCACTACACTCACCGTCGTCCCTAATTTGTTTGTTCCTGAACTACAGACAAAACCGTACAGGATAGCACGACAATTTTAGGCCCATCTTGCTCACCGTCGTCCCTAGTTTGTTTGTTCCTGAATCTATCCACTAAAACTCCCGTTTGTTTGTTCCTGAACTTACAGACAAAACTGTACTCGATAGCGCAACAATTTTAGTCCTATCTTGCTCACTGTCATCCCTCGTTTGTTTGTTTGTTTGTTCCTGAACTTACAGCCAAAACCGTACAGGATAGCGCGACAATTTTAGGCCCATCTCACTCACCGTCGTCCCTAGTTTGTTTGTTCCTGAACTACAGACAAAACCGTACAGGATAGCGCGACAATTTTAGGCCCATCTTGCTCACCGTCGTCTCTCGTTCGTTTGTTTGTTTGTTTGTTCCTGAATCTATACACTAATACTCTCGTTTGTTTGTTCCCGAACTTACTGCCAAAACCGTACAGGATAGCACGACAATTTTAGGCCCACCTTACTCACCGTTGTCTCTCGTTTGTTTGTTGGTTTGTTCCTGAATCTATACACTAAAACTCTCTGAACAATAGACAATAGGTGCAGGAGGAGGCCATTCGGCCCTTCGAGCCTCTACGCACCGCCATTCAATGAGACCATGGCTGATCATTCTCAATCAGTACCCCGTTCCTGCCTTCCCCCCATACCCCCTGACTCCGCTATCCTTAAGAGCTCTATCCAGCTCTCTCTTGAATGCATTCAGAGAATTGGCCTCCACTGCCTTCTGAGGCAGAGAATTAATCCCACAGATTCACAACTCTCTGACTGAAAAAGTTTTTCCTCGTCCCCGTTCTAAATGGCCGACCCCTTATTCTTAAACTGTGTGTGGCCCCTGGTTCTGGACTCCCCCAACATCGGGGAACACGTTTCCTGCCTCTAACGTGTCCAACCCCTTAGTAATCTTATACGTTTCGATAAGATCTCCTCTCATCCTTCTAAAGGGATCAGGGGGTATGGAGAGAAGGCAGGTACAGGCTACTGAGCTGGATGATCAGCCATGATCATATTGAATGGCGGTGCGTGCAGGCTCGAAGGGCCGAATGGCCTACTCCTGCACCTATTTTCTATGTTTCTAAAGGCAGGTACGGGACACTGAGTTGGATGATCAGCCGTGATCATATTGAATGGCGGTGCGTGCAGGCTCGAAGGGCCGAATGGCCTACTCCTGCACCTATTTTCTATGTTTCTAAATCTATCTCTTAGGGGCGGAGGGGAAGCGGGAGGGGGAGGGGAGGAGAGGGTGCTACGCGAATGTTTTATCAAAGGCTTACAACACGCCCTTTTGCCAACTCAACTATCACTGTCGATTACATTAAACAAACACGAGATAAAGGGGCATGTCTAACAACGAGTCAAAGGTCTTCACAGATCAATAAACTCTCGTCTGCAAAACGTATTTCCCTGGGGCGGCTTGACAATAGACAATAGAAAATAGGTGCAGGAGAAGGCCATTCGGCCCTTCGAGCCTGTACGCACCGCCATTCAATGTGATCATGGCTGATCATTCTCAATCAGTACCCCGTTCCTGCCTTCTCCCCATACCCCCTGACTCTGCTATCCTTAAGAGCTCTACCTAGCTCTCTCTTGAATGCATTCAGAGAATTGGCCTCCACTGCCCTCTTGAGGCCGAGAATTCCACAGATTCACAACTCTCTGACTGAAAAAGTTTTTTCTCATCTCCGTTCTAAATGGCCGACCCCTTATTCTTAAACTGTGTGGCCCCTGGTTCTGGACTCCCCCAACATTGAGAACATGTTTCCTGCCTCTAACGTGTCCAACCCCTTAATAATCTTATACGTTTCGATAAGATCCCCGCTCATCCTTCTAAATTCCAGTGTATACAAGCCTAGTCGCTCCAGTCTTTCAACATATGATAGTCCCGCCATTCCGGGAATTAACCTAGTAAACCTACGCTGCACGCCCTCAATAGCAAGAATATCCTTCCTCAAATTTGGAGACCAAAACTGCACACACTACTCCAGGTGCGGTCTCACTAGGGCCCTGTACAACTGCACACAGTACTCCAGGTGCGGTCTCACTAGGGCCCTGTACAACTGCACACAGTACTCCAGGTGCGGTCTCACTAGGGCCCTGTACAACTGCACACAGTACTCCAGGTGCGGTCTCACTAGGGCCCTGTACAACTGCACACAGTACTCCAGGTGCGGTCTCACTAGGGCCCTGTACAACTGCACACAGTACTCCAGGTGCGGTCTCACTAGGGCCCTGTACAACTGCACACAGTACTCCAGGTGCGGTCTCACTAGGGCCCTGTACAACTGCAACCAAGCGATCCACACTCGTTTAGTTTGGAGACGCAGCGTGGAAACACGACCCCCTTCCCCACCGAGTCCGTCCGTCCGCGCCGACCGGCGATCGCCCGTTTGTCCACGCGCCAGTCTAGTTCGGAGACACAGCGCGGAAACAGGAGGCAAAAGTCGGCCATCTTGGAACAGGATGCAAAAGTCGGCCATCTTGGAACAGGCCCCAAACTCTCTGGTTTCTTACTTTAGAGAGACACAGCGCGGAAACACGACCCCTTCCCCAACGAGTCCGTCCGTCCGCGCCGGCCGGCGATCGCCCGTTCACGCGCTAGTTTAGTTTGGAGAGGGAAGGGGGGGGGAAGAGAGGGGGGGAGGTGGAAGAGGGAGAGGGGAGGGGAGAGAGGGGGGGAAGGAGGGGGAAGGAGGACGAGGACGAGGGGGGGAAGGAGGGAGGGGGAAGAGAGGGATAGGGAGAGAGGGGGAGGGGAAGAGAGGGGAAGAGGGGGAAGAGGAGGGGGAGGGCGAGGGGGGACAAGAGGGGAAGGGAGAGAGAGTGGGGGAAGAAAGGGGGAGGGGAGAGACAAGATAATGAGGGGATAATGAGGGGATTGGACACGTTAGAGGCAGAAACGTTCCCAATGTTGGGGGAGTCCAGAACAAGGGGCCACAGTTTAAGAATAAGGGGTCGGCCATTTAGAACGGAGATGAGGAAGAACTTTTTCAGTCAGAGAGTGGTGAAGGTGTGGAATTCTCTGCCTCAGAGGGCAGTGGAGGCCGGTTCGTTGGATGCTTTCAAGAGAGAGCTGGATAGAGCTCTTAAGGATAGCGGAGTGAGGGGGTACGGGGAGAAGGCAGGAACGGGGTACTGATTGAGAGTGATCAGCCATGATCGCATTGAATGGCGGTGCGTACAGGCTCGAAGGGCTGAATGGGCCTCCTCCTGCACCTATTGTCTATTGTGAGACGGGGGGAGGGATGGAAGAGGGGGAGGGGGAGGAGAGGAGGGGAAGAGGGGGAGGGGAAGGAGGGGAGAAGGGAAGAGGGGGAGGAGAGGTGGAAGAGAGGGGGAAGGAGGGGAGAGAGGGGGAGCGGAAGAAGGGAAGGGGGGGAGGGGGAAAAAGAGGGGGTGGGGAAAAAGAGGGAGTGGGGAGAGGGGGAGTAGGGAGGGAAGGGGGGACTGGGGAGAGGGAGGGGAGTCGTGGGGGAGGAGAGGGTGCTATACCAATGCAGGAGAGGTTTGGGCCCAACGGGTCCACTTGGTCTAGTACTGTCGTACATTTGTCAGTGCCCTCCACATAGAAACTCTGTGCTATCACAGAGTGCTGGAGTAACTCAGCGGGTCAGGCAGCATCTGTGGAGAGAAGGAATGGGTGGAGATTGAGTTGGGTTGAGTTGAGTTGGGTTGAGTTAGGTGATGTTTCACAGAGTGCTGGAGTAACTCAGTGGGTCAGGCAGCATCTGTGGAGGGAAGGAATGGGTGGGAGATTGGGTTGGGTTGGAGTTGTGTTGGTTTGGGTTGGGTTGGGTTGAATTGAGTTGGGTTGAATTGAGTTGGGTTGAGTGACGTTTCATAGAGTGCTGGAGTAACTCAGCGGGTCGGGCAGCATCTGTGGAGAACATGGATAGGTGACGTTTCACAGAGTGCTGGAGTAACTCAGCGGGTCGGGCAGCATCTGTGGAGAACATGGATAGGTGACGTTTCGGGTCGAGACCCTTCTTCAGACTGATGTGAATGTGATCAGACTGAAAAAGGGTCTGGACCCGAAACGTCACCCATTCCTTCTCTCCAGAGATGCTGCCCGACCCGCTGAGTATGTGCGTATATGAGAGTGTGTGTGTGTTTTTCGAGAGAGTATCGAGTGTAGAAGTTGGGAGGTCACGTTGCAGTTGTACAAGACGTTGGTGAGGCCGCGTTTAGAGCATCGTGTTCAGTTCTGGGCACCGTGTTACAGGGAAAGACCACGCCTGGAGTACAGTGTGTAGTTTTGGTCTCCTAGTTTGAGTACAGGAGCAAGGAGGTCCTTCTGCAGTTGTACAGGGCCCTGGTGAGACCGCACCTGGAGTACTGTGTGCAGTTTTGGTCTCCTAGTTTGAGGAAGGACGTCCTTGCTATTGAGGCAGTGCAGCGTAGGTTCACCAGGTTAATCCCCGGGATGGCGGGACTGTCGTACGAGGAAAGATTGGAAAGACTGGGCTTGTGTTCGCTGGAGTTTAGAAGGACGAGAGGGGGATCTTATAGAGACGTGTAAAATTATAAAAGGACTGGACAAGCTAGATGCAGGAAACATGTTCCCAATGTTGGGGGAGTCCAGAACCAGGGGCCACACAGTCTAAGAATAAAGGGGAGGGCGTTTAAA
>NC_135991.1:16062379-16066317 GCF_053455715.1 Rhinoraja longicauda
GGCGATCAACCTGAAGTCGTTGTGCACGTGGGCACGAATGACGTCGGGCGGAAGAGGAAGGAGGTGCTACAGCGGGAGTTTAGAGAGTTGGGAAAAACGCTGAGAAGTAGGACGTCGAAGGTGGTTATCTCTGGACTGCTACCGGTACCTCGTGCTGGTGAGGCCAGGAACAGAGAGATAGAGGGTATGAATTTATGGTTGAGGGACTGGTGCAGAGAGCAGGGATTTAGATTTCTGGACCACTGGGATCTCTTCTGGGCTAGGGGTGACTTGTACAAAAGGGACGGGTTGCATCTTAACAGCAGGGGGACAAACATTCTGGCAGGCAGGTTTGCTAGTGTGACACCTGTGGCTTTAAACTAAGTAGTGGGGGGGAGGGGTTAACAAATTGTGAATATGAAGATGAGGTAAAAGGGAATACAGGAGATATTGCAAAAGACTCTCGGAAGAATGGGAACAGAAGTTCTAGAGCGGAAAAGAAATTAAGGGCAGGGCCAATTGTGAACGATGTGAGAGGGGAGGTAAATACAGAAGTTAAAGTGTTGTACTTAAATGCGCGTAGTATAAAAAATAAAGTGGATGAGCTTGAGGCTCAGTTAGTCATGGGCAAGTATGATGTTGTAGGGATCACTGAGACATGGCTACAAGAGGACCAGGGCTGGGAACTGAATATTCAGGGGTACACAACGTATAGAAAAGACAGACAGGTGGGCAGAGGGGGTGGGGTTGCTCTGATGGTAAGGAATGATATTCATTCCCTTGCAAGGGGTGACATAGAATCAGGAGATGTTGAATCAGTATGGATAGAAATGAGAAATTGTAAGGGTAAAAAGACCCTAATGGGAGTTATCTATAGGCCCCCAAACAGTAGCCTCGACTTAGGGTGCAAGTTAAATCAGGAGATAAAATTGGCGTGTCAAAAATGTAATGCTACGGTGGTTATGGGAGATTTCAACATGCAGGTAGACTGGGAAAATCAGGTTGGAAATGGACCCCAGGAAAGAGAGTTTGTAGAGTGCCTTCGAGATGGATTCTTAGAACAGCTTGTACTGGAGCCTACCAGGGAGAAGGCAATTCTGGATTTAGTGTTGTGTAATGATCCTGATCTGATAAGGGGACTAGAGGTAAAAGAGCCATTAGGAGGCAGTGATCACAACATGATAAGTTTTACTCTGCAAATGGAAAGGCAGAAGGGAAAATCGGAAGTGTCGGTATTACAGTATAGCAAAGGGGATTACAGAGGCATGAGGCGGGAGCTGGCCAAAATTGATTGGAAGGAGGCCCTAGCAGGGAAGACGGTAGAACAGCAATGGCAGGTATTCCTGGGAATAATGCAGAGGTTGCAGGATCAATTTATTCCAAAGAGGTGGAAAGACTCTAAGGGGAGTAAGAGACACCTGTGGCTGACAAGGGAAGTCAGGGACAGCATAAAAATTAAGGAGAGGAAGTATAACATAGCAAAGAAGAGTGGGAAGACAGAGGATTGGGACTCTGTTAAAGAGCAACAAAAGTTAACTAAAAAGGCAATACGAGGAGAAAAGATGAGGTACGAGGGTAAACTAGCCAATAATATAAAGGAGGATAGCAAAAGTTTTTTTAGGTACGTGAAGAGGAAAAAAATAGTCAAGGCAAATGTGGGTCCCTTGAAGACAGAAGCAGGGGAATTTATTATGGGGAACAAAGAAATGGCAGACGAGTTAAACCGTTACTTTGGATCTGTCTTCACTGAGGAAGATACACACAATCTCCCAAATGTTCTAGGGGCTGGAGAACCTAGGGTGATGGAGGAACTGAAGGAAATCCACATTAGGCAGGAAATGGTTTTGGGTAGACTGATGGGACTGAAGGCTGATAAATCCCCAGGGCCTGATGGTCTGCATCCCAGAGTACTTAAGGAGGTGGCTCTAGAAATAGTGGAAGCATTGGAGATCATTTTTCAATGTTCTATAGATTCAGGATCAGTTCCTGTGGATTGGAGGATAGCAAATGTTATCCCACTTTTTAAGAAAGGAGGGAGAGAGAAAACGGGTAATTATAGACCAGTTAGTCTGACATCAGTGGTGGGGAAAATGCTGGAGTCAATTATAAAAGACGAAATTGCTGAGCATTTGGATAGCAGTAACGGGATCGTTCCGAGTCAGCATGGATTTACGAAGGGGAAATCATGCTTGACAAATCTACTGGAATTTTTTGAGGATGTAACTAGGAAAATTGACAAGGGAGAGTCAGTGGATGTGGTGTACCTCGACTTTCAGAAAGCCTTCGACAAGGTCCCACATAGGAGATTAGTGGGCAAAATTAGGGCACATGGTATTGGGGGTAGGGTACTGACATGGATAGAAAATTGGTTAACAGACAGAAAGCAAAGAGTGGGGATAAATGGGTCCCTTTCGGAATGGCAGGTAGTGACCAGTGGGGTACCGCAAGGTTCGGTGCTGGGACCCCAGCTATTTACGATATACATTAATGACTTAGACGGAGGGATTAAAAGTACCATTAGCAAATTTGCAGATGATACTAAGTTGGGGGGTAGTGTGAATTGTGAGGAAGATGCAATAAGGCTGCAGGGTGACCTGGACAGGTTGTGTGAGTGGGCGGATACATGGCAGATGCAGTTTAATGTAGATAAGTGTGAGGTTATTCACTTTGGAAGTAAGAATAGAAAGGCAGATTATTATCTGAATGGTGTCAAGTTAGGAGGAGGGGGAGTTCAACGAGATCTGGGTGTCCTAGTGCATCAGTCAATGAAAGGAAGCATGCAGGTTCAGCAGGCGGTGAAGAAAGCCAATGGAATGTTGGCCTTCGTAACAAGAGGAGTTGAGTATAGGAGCAAAGAGGTCCTTCTACAGTTGTACCGGGCCCTGGTGAGACCGCACCTGGAGTACTGTGTGCAGTTTTGGTCTCCAAATTTGAGGAAGGATATTCTTGCTATGGAGGGCGTGCAGCGTAGGTTCACTAGATTAATTCCCGGAATGGCGGGACTGTCGTATGTTGAAAGGCTGGAGCGATTGGGCTTGTATACACTGGAATTTAGAAGGATGAGGGGGGATCTTATTGAAACATATAAGATAATTAGGGGATTGGACACATTAGAGGCAGATAACATGTTCCCAATGTTGGGGGAGTCCAGAACAAGGGGCCACAGTTTGAGAATAAGGGGTAGGCCATTTAGAACGGAGATGAGGAAGAACTTTTTCAGTCAGAGGGTGGTGAAGGTGTGGAATTCTCTGCCTCAGAAGGCAGTGGAGGCCAGTTCGTTGGATGCTTTCAAGAGAGAGCTGGATAGAGCTCTTAAGGATAGCGGAGTGAGGGGGTATGGGGAGAAGGCAGGAACGGGGTACTGATTGATAGTGATCAGCCATGATCGCATTGAATGGCGGTGCTGGCTCGAAGGGCTGAATGGCCTACTCCTGCACCTATTGTCTATTGTCTATTGTCTATTTATTCTTTGGAGCGTAGAAGGTCGAGGGGGGGAGGTTTTTAAAATTTTGAGAGGGACGGACAGAGTTGACGTGGGTAGGCTTTTCCCTTTGAGAGTGGGGAAGATTCCAACAAGGGGGGGACATAGCTTCAGAATTGAGGGACAAAAGTTTAGGGGGTAACATGAGGGGGAACTTCTTTACTCAGAGGGTGGTGGCTGTATGGAATGGGCTTCCGGTGGAAGTGGTGGAGGCTGGCTCGATTTTATTATTTAAGAGTAAATTGGATAGGTATATGGATGGGAGGGGATTGGAGGGTTATGGTCTGAGAGCAGGTAGATGAGACTAGGTCAGAGAGACTGGTCGGGGTGGACTGGTAGGGCCGAACGGGCCTGTTTCCGTGCTGTAGTTGTTATATGGTTATATGGTTATATGGCGGGACTGTCGTACGTTGAAAGACTGGAGCGACTAGGCTTGTATACACTGGAATTTAGAAGGATGAGAGGGGATCTTATCGAA
>NC_135991.1:16066817-16089539 GCF_053455715.1 Rhinoraja longicauda
GAGAGAGAGAGAGGGGGGATTAAACTGCATCTGCCATGTATCCGCCCACTCACACAACCTGTCACTGGGGTCCCAGCACCGAGCCTTGTGGTACCCCACTAGTCACTGTGGGGGTCCCAGCACCGAGCCTTGTGGTACCCCCACTAGTCACTGGGGTCCCAGCACCGAGCCTTGTGGTACCCCACTAGTCACTGGGGGTCCCAGCACCGAGCCTTGTGGTACCCCACTGGTCACTGGGGGTCCCGGCACCGAGCCTTGTGGTACCCCACTGGTCACTGGGGGTCCCAGCACCGAGCCTTGTGGTACCCCACTGGTCACTGTGGGGGTCCCAGCACCGAGCCTTGTGGCACCCCCACTGGTCACTGTGGGGGTCCCGGCACCGAGCCTTGTGGTACCCCACTGGTCACTGTGGGGGTCCCAGCACCGAGCCTTGTGGTACCCCACTGGTCACTGTGGGGGTCCCAGCACCGAGCCTTGTGGCACCCCCACTGGTCACTGTGGGGGTCCCGGCACCGAGCCTTGTGGTACCCCACTGGTCACTGTGGGGGTCCCAGCACCGAGCCTTGTGGTACCCCACTGGTCACTGTGGGGGTCCCAGCACCGAGCCTTGTGGTACCCCACTGCCATTCTGAAAGGGTCCCCATTGATCCCCATCGAGCGTGTGCTGACGTACCGTGTTTCTATGTGGTACACCGGCCGCTCAGAGGCGGACAAGAACGCCCTCTCTAGAGGAACTTTACCCCGTCCGTCGTTCCCTTCCCACCCTGATCGTCAGCTTGTCCGACTGCTGCCCTCTGGTAGAAGGTTCTGGGTGTCCCAGTGCATCAGTCACTGAAAGGAAGCGTGCAGGTACAGCAGGCAGTGAAGAAAGCCAATGGCCTTCATGTTGGCCTTCGTAACAAGAGGAGTTGAGTATCGGAGCAAAGAGGTCCTTCCGCAGTTGTACCGGGCCCTAGTGAGACCGCACCTGGAGTACTGTGTGCGGTTTTGGTCTCAGTTTGGGGGGAGCGTCGTGGGGCCAGTGGTAGACGTCATCTATTGAGGTTTTACTGAATGTTGGCGTGCAGGTACAGCAGGCAGTGAATAAAGCCTTCATGTTGGCCTTCATAACAAGAGGAGTTTGAGTACAGGAGCAAAAAGGTCCTTCTGCAGTTGTACCGGGCCCTGGTGAGACCGCACCTGGAGTACTGTGTGCAGTTTTGGTCTCAGTTTGGGGGGAGCGTCGTGGGGCTAGTGGTAGACGTCATCTATTGAGGTTTTACTGAATGTTGGCGTGCAGGTACAGCAGGCAGTGAATAAAGCCAATGGCCTTCATGTTGGCCTTCATAACAAGAGGAGTTGAGTATAGGAGCAAAGAGGTCCTTCTACAGTTGTACAGGGCCCTGGTGAGACCGCACCTGGAGTACTGTGTGCAGTTTTGGTCTCCTAGTTTGAGGAAGGACGTCCTTGCTATGGAGGGCGTGCAGCGTAGGTTCACCAGGTTAATCCCCGGGATGGCGGGACTGTCGTACGTTGAAAGGCTGGAGCGATTGGGCTTGTATACACTGGAATTTAGAAGGATGAGAGAGGATCTTATTGAAACATTAGGGGTTGGACACGTTAGAGGCAGGAAACATGTTCCCAATGTTGGGGGGAGTCCAGAACCAGGGGCCACACACAGTTTAAGAATAAGGGGTCGGCCATTTAGAACGGAAACTTTTCCAGTCGGAGAGTGGTGAAGGTGTGGAATTCTCTGCCTCGGAGGGCAGCGGAGACCGGTTCGTTGGATGCTTTCAAGAGAGAGCTGGATAGAGCTCTTAAGGACAGCGGAGTGAGTGAGGGGGGTACGGGGGAGAAGGCAGGAACGGGGCACTGATTGGGAGCGATCGGCCGCGATCGCGTCGAATGGCGGTGCGCGTACGGGCTCGAAGGGCCGAATGGCCTCCTCCTGCACCTATTGTCTGTTGTCTAAATAAATGAACAGAGAAAGGAGGCAGGAGGTGGGGTGACCTTCAGTGGTTGAAGGCGGTGCCGAACAGGTGAGACTTCAGCCATGTTTTGAATGTGGTGAGTGTGCGTGGAGGGGGAGTCTCTGACGGTCTGGGGTAGATGAGTTCCAGAGGGTGGGAACGGCGATGGAGAAATCCCAGGATCTGAGTTTGGTCCGGATGTGGGGGGATAGGAGATTGGCAGCGGCAGAGCGGAGGGTGCGGGTGGGAGGTGTGCCTGTGGAGGAGGTCGGTCATGGTAGGACGGGGCCAGGTTATGGAGGGGCTTTGTAGGTGATGAGGAGGATTTTGTACTGGATTCTCTAGGGGGACGGGGAGCCAGTGGAGCTTGTGAAGGACGGGAGTGATATGGTCACGGATCGGGGTGCGTGTGAGTAGGCGGGCAGCGGAGCTTTGGATGTGTTGGACAATAGACAACAGGTGCAGGAGGAGGCCATGCGGCCCCTTGAGCCTGTACGCACCGCCATTCAATGCGATCGTGGCCGATCACTCCCAATCAGTACCCCGTTCCTGCCTTCTCCCCCATACCCCCTCACTCTCTCCGCTATCCTTAAGAGCTCTATCCAGCTCTCTCTTGAAAGCATCCAACGAACCGGCCTCCACTGCCCTCCGAGGCAGAGAATTCCACACCTTCACCACTCTCCGACTGGAAAAGTTTCCGTTCTAAATGGCCGACCCCTTATTCTTAAACTGTGTGTGGCCCCCTGGTTCTGGACTCCCCCCAACATTGGGAACATGTTTCCTGCCTCTAACGTGTCCAATCCCCTAATTATCTTATATGTTTCAATAAGATCCCCCCTCATCCTTCTAAATTCCAGTGTATACAAGCCCAGTCGCTCCAGCCTTTCAACGTACGACAGTCCCGCCATTCCGGGGATTAACCTGGTGAACCTACGCTGCACGCCCTCCATAGCAAGAACATCCTTCCTCAAATTTGGAGACCAAAACTGCACACAGTACTCCAGGTGCGGTCTCACCAGGGCCCGGTACAACTGCAGAAGGACCTCTTTGTTCCTGTACTCAAATTTGGAGACTAAAAGCCTAACCTAGGCCCAAAACTGCACACAGTACTCCAGGTGCGGTCTCACTAGGGCCCTGTACAACTGCAGAAGGACCTCTTTGCTCCTGTACTCAACTCCTCTTGTTATGAAGGCCAACATGCCATTGGCTTTCTTCACTGCCTGCTGTACCTGCACGCCAACTTTCAGTTTATCCTCAATACATGACGTCTACCACTAGCCCCATGACGCTCCCCCCAAAACTGCACACAGTACTCCAGGTGCGGTCTCACCAGGGCCCGGTACAACTGCAGAAGGACCTCTTTGCTCCTGTACTCAACTCCTCTTGTTACGAAGGCCAACATGAAGGCCATTGGCTTTCTTCACTGCCTGCTGTACCTGCATGACTTCCTTTCGGTGACTGATGCACTGGGACACCCAGATCTCGTTGTACGTCCCCTGTTCCCAACTTGTTCACTGGAGTTTACTGAGGGTGAACCATAGAGGAGGCCGTTGCAGTTCGTTGGATGCATTCAAGAGAGAGCTGGATAGAGCTCTTAAGGATAGCGGAGTGAGTGAGGGGGTACGGGGAGAAGGCAGGAACGGGGTACTGATTGAGAGTGATCAGCCGTGATCGCATTGAATGGCGGTGCGTACAGGCTCGAAGGGCTGAATGGCCTCCTCCATGCACCTATTGTCTATTGAGTAGACGGGCAGCGGAGTTCTGGATGTATTGGAGTTTACTGAGGGTGCGCCATGGAGGAGGCCGTTGCCGTAGTCCAGGCGGGAGGTGATGGAGGCGTGGATGAGGGTTTCTGCGGCTGTGGAGGGGACGGACGGACGGAGACGGGCGATGTTTTTGAGGTGGAAGAGGGCCGTCTTGGTGATGTGTTTGATAATAATAATAATATCCATTTATTGTCGTTGCAACGAGCGCAACGAAATTAAAATCCTGACGGTGCGTGAAAACATATATGCAATCGGTTAATTGGCTGGGTAAATGTAAAAATTGTCCCTAGTGGGTGTAGGACTAGTGTTAATACAATTATATTAAGCACAAAAGATTTTTTAACAGCGTTGCCTAGTGCAGAAAGTAGTGTTCAGTTCTCGTACGGCCCTGGGGTAAAAACTGCTCTTAAGTCTGTTTGTTCGGGGATTTGATCGACCTGAAACGTTAGGGGTCGGCCATTTAGAACGGAGATGAGGAAGAACTTTTTCAGTCAGAGGGTGGTGAAGGTGTGGAATTCTCTGCCTCAGAAGGCAGTGGAGGCCAGTTCGTTGGATGCTTTCAAGAGAGAGCTGGATAGAGCTCTTAAGGACAGCGGAGTGAGGGGGTATGGGGAGAAGGCAGGAACGGGGTACTGATTGAGAGCGATCAGCCATGATCGCATTGAATGGCGGTGCGTACAGGCTCGAAGGGCTGAATGGCCTCCTCCTGCACCTATTGTCTATTGTCTATTGTCTATTGTTAGAAGGATGAGGGGGGGATCTTATTGAAACATATAAGATAATTAGGGGATTGGACACGTTAAGAGGCAGGAAACATGTTCCCAATGTTGGGGGGAGTCCAGAACCAGGGGCCACACACAGTTTGAGAATAAGGGGTCGGCCATTTAGAACGGAAACTTTTCCAGTCAGAGGGTGGTGAAGGTGTGGAATTCTCTGCCTCAGAAGGGCAGTGGAGGCCGGTTCGTTGGATGCATTCAAGAGAGAGCTGGATAGAGCTCTTAAGGATAGCGGAGTGAGGGGGTATGGGGGAGAAGGCGGGAACGGGGTACTGATTGAGAGCGATCGGCCATGATCGCATTGAATGGCGGTGCGTACAGGCTCGAAGGGCTGAATGGCCTCCTCCTGCGTCTATTGTCTATTGTCTATTGACCAGAGGGCAGATGAACGAACGGACGGTGGCCGGGGTGGGATGGATCTTTTCATCATCATGTCGTATATACACACACAGCCGGAAACAGGCCTTCTCGGCCCTCCAAGTCCGCGCCGCCCAGCGATCCCCGCACATTAACACTATCCTACACACCCGCTAGGGACAATGTTTACATTTTGCCCAGCCAATTAACCTACCAACCTGTACGTCTTTGGAGTGCGTGGGAGGAAACGGAAGATCTCGGAGAGAACCCACGCAGGTCACGGGGAGAACGTGCAGACGGCGCCCGTGGTCAGGATCGAACCTGAGTCTCCGGCGCTGCGTTCGCTGTAAGGCGGCAACTCTACCGCTGTGCCACCGTGCCGCGCTATTATTTCGCCTGCTCTACTGAGGCAGAGCAGGCTGAACAGGAGCTCCGGGGAGGGCAGTGAGCAGCCGATGGTCTTCTGGGCCGTCGTGATGACCCTCTGAAGGGCCTCCCCTGTCCTTTTACAATAGACAATAGACAATAGACAATAGGTGCAGGAGGAGGCCATTCAGCCCTTCGAGCCTGTACGCACCGCCATTCAATGCGATCATGGCTGATCACTCTC
Organism: Rhinoraja longicauda; assembly: GCF_053455715.1. Taxonomy (NCBI): domain Eukaryota; kingdom Metazoa; phylum Chordata; class Chondrichthyes; order Rajiformes; family Arhynchobatidae; genus Rhinoraja; species Rhinoraja longicauda. Next base: position 16,072,276 of record NC_135991.1, read on the forward strand.
AATCAGTACCCCGTTCCTGCCTTCTCCCCCATACCCCCTCACTCCGCTATCCTTAAGAGCTCTATCCAGCTCTCTCTTGAAAGCATCCAACGAACTGGCCCCCACTGCCTTCTGAGGCAGAGAATTCCACACCTTCACCACTCTCCGACTGGAAAAGTTCTTCCTCATCTCCGTTCTAAATGGCCGACCCCTTATTCTCAAACTGTGTGGCCCCCTTGTTCCGGACTCCCCCAACATTGGGAACATGTTTCCTGCCTCTAACGTGTCCAATCCCCTAATTATCTTATATGTTTCAATAAGATCCCCCCTCATCCTTCTAAATTCCAGTGTATACAAGCCCAATCGCTCCAGCCTTTCAACGTACGACAGTCCCGCCATTCCGGGAATTAACCTGGTGAACCTACGCTGCACGCCCTCCATAGCAAGAACATCCTTCCTCAAATTTGGAGACCAAAACTGCACACAGTACTCCAGGTGCGGTCTCACTAGGGCCCGGTACAACTGCAGAAGGACCTCTTTGCTCCGATACTCAACTCCTCTTGTTATGAAGGCCAACATGAAGGCCATTGGCTTTCTTCACTGCCTGCTGTACCTGCATGCTTCCTTTCATTGACTGATGCACTAGGACACCCAGATCTCGTTGAACTCCCCCTCCTCCTAACTTGACACCATTCAGATAATAATCTGCCTTTCTATTCTTACTTCCAAAGTGAATAACCTCACACTTATCCACATTAAACTGCATCTGCCATGCATCCATCCGCCCACTCACACAACCTGTCCAAGTCACCCTGCAGCCTTATTGCATCTTCCTCACACAATTCACACTACCCCCCCAGCTTAGTATCATCTGCAAGTTTGCTAATGGTACTTTTAATCCCTTCGTCTAAGTCGTTAATGTACATCGTAAACAGCCGGGGTCCCAGCACCGAACCTTGCGGTACCCCACTGGTCACTGGGGTCCCAGCACCGAACCTTGCGGTACCCCACTGGTCACTGGGGGTGTCCCAGCACCGAGCCTTGTGGTACCCCACTAGTCACTGTGGGGGTCCCAGCACCGAGCCTTGTGGTACCCCACTGGTCACTGGGGGGGTCCCAGCACCGAGCCTTGTGGTACCCCACTAGTCACTGTGGGGGTCCCAGCACCGAGCCTTGTGGTACCCCACTAGTCACTGTGGGGGTCCCAGCACCGAGCCTTGTGGTACCCCACTGCCATTCTGAAAGGGTCCCCATTGATCCCCATCGAGCGTGTGCTGACGTACCGTGTTTCTATGTGGTACACCGGCCGCTCAGAGGCGGACAAGAACGCCCTCTCTAGAGGAACTTTACCCCGTCCGTCGTTCCCTTCCCACCCTGATCGTCAGCTTGTCCGACTGCTGCACTCTGGTAGAAGGTTCTGGGTGTCCCAGTGCATCAGTCACTGAAAGGAAGCGTGCAGGTACAGCAGGCAGTGAAGAAAGCCAATGGCCTTCATGTTGGCCTTCGTAACAAGAGGAGTTGAGTACCGGAGCAAAGAGGTCCTTCCGCAGTTGTACCGGGCCCTGGTGAGACCGCACCTGGAGTACTGTGTGCGGTTTTGGTCTCAGTTTGGGGGGAGCGTCGTGGGGCTAGTGGTAGACGTCATCTATTGAGGTTTTACTGAATGTTGGCGTGCAGGTACAGCAGGCAGTGAATAAAGCCTTCATGTTGGCCTTCATAACAAGAGGAGTTGAGTATCGGAGCAAAGAGGTCCTTCTGCAGTTGTACCGGGCCCTGGTGAGACCGCACCTGGAGTACTGTGTGCAGTTTTGGTCTCAGTTTGGGGGGAGCGTCGTGGGGCTAGTGGTAGACGTCATCTATTGAGGTTTTACTGAATGTTGGCGTGCAGGTACAGCAGGCAGTGAATAAAGCCAATGGCCTTCATGTTGGCCTTCATAACAAGAGGAGTTGAGTATAGGAGCAAAGAGGTCCTTCTACAGTTGTACCGGGCCCTAGTGAGACCGCACCTGGAGTACTGTGTGCAGTTTTGGTCTCCTAGTTTGAGGAAGGACGTCCTTGCTATTGAGGGCGTGCAGCGTAGGTTCACCAGGTTAATCCCCGGGATGGCGGGACTGTCGTATGTTGAAAGGCTGGAGCGATTGGGCTTGTATACACTGGAATTTAGAAGGATGAGAGAGGATCTTATTGAAACATTAGGGGTTGGACACGTTAGAGGCAGGAAACATGTTCCCAATGTTGGGGGGGGAGTCCAGAACCAGGGGCCACACACAGTTTAAGAATAAGGGGTCGGCCATTTAGAACGGAAACTTTTCCAGTCGGAGAGTGGTGAAGGTGTGGAATTCTCTGCCTCGGAGGGCAGCGGAGGCCGGTTCGTTGGATGCTTTCAAGAGAGAGCTGGATAGAGCTCTTAAGGACAGCGGAGTGAGTGAGGGGGTACGGGGGAGAAGGCGGGAACGGGGCACTGATTGGGAGCGATCGGCCGCGATCGCGTCGAATGGCGGTGCGCGTACGGGCTCGAAGGGCCGAATGGCCTCCTCCTGCACCTGTTGTCTATTGTCTGTTGTCTAAATAAATGAACAGAGAAAGGAGGCAGAGGGTGAGGTGACCTTCAGTGGTTGAAGGCGGTGCCGAACAGGTGAGACTTCAGCGATGTTTTGAATGTGGTGAGTGTGCGTGGAGGGGGAGTCTCTGACGGTCTGGGGTAGATGAGTTCCAGAGGGTGGGAACGGCGATGGAGAAATCCCAGGATCTGAGTTTGGTCCGGATGTGTGGGGGGATAGGAGATTGGCAGCGGCAGAGCGGAGGGTGCGGGTGGGAGGTGTGCCTGTGGAGGAGGTCGGTCATGGTAGGACGGGGCCAGGTTATGGAGGGGCTTTGTAGGTGATGAGGAGGATTTTGTACTGGATTCTCTAGGGGGACGGGGAGCCAGTGGAGCTTGTGAAGGACGGGAGTGATATGGTCACGGATCGAGGTGCGTGTGAGTAGGCGGGCAGCGGAGCTTTGGATGTGTTGGACAATAGACAACAGGCGCAGGAGGAGGCCATGCGGCCCCTCGAGCCTGTACGCACCGCCATTCAATGCGATCATGGCCGATCACTCCCAATCAGTACCCCGTTCCCGCCTTCTCCCCCATACCCCCCTCACTCACTCCGCTGTCCTTAAGAGCTCTATCCAGCTCTCTCTTGAAAGCATCCAACGAACCGGCCTCCACTGCCCTTCTGAGGCAGAGAATTCCACACCTTCACCACTCTCCGACTGGAAAAGTTTCCGTTCTAAATGGCCGACCCCTTATTCTTAAACTGTGTGTGGCCCCCTGGTTCTGGACTCCCCCCAACATTGGGAACATGTTTCCTGCCTCTAACGTGTCCAATCCCCTAATTATCTTATATGTTTCAATAAGATCCCCCCTCATCCTTCTAAATTCCAGTGTATACAAGCCCAGTCGCTCCAGCCTTTCAACGTACGACAGTCCCGCCATTCCGGGAATTAACCTGGTGAACCTACGCTGCACGCCCTCCATAGCAAGAACATCATTCCTCAAATTTGGAGACCAAAACTGCACACGGTACTCCAGGTGCGGTCTCACCAGGGCCCTGTACAACTGCACACAGTACTCCAGGTGCGGTCTCACCTGGGCCCGGTACAACTGCACACAGTACTCCAGGTGCGGTCTCACCAGGGCCCGGTACAACTGCAGAAGGACCTCTTTGCTCCTATACTCAACTCCTCTTGTTATGAAGGCCAACATGAATGCCATTGGCTTTCTTCACTGCCTGCTGTACCTGCACGCCAACATTCAGTAAAACCTCAATAGATGACGTCTACCACTAGCCCCACAACGCTCCCCCCAAACTGAGACCAAAACTGGACACAGTACTCCAGGTGCGGTCTCACCTGGGCCCTGTACAACTGCAGAAGGACCTCTTTGCTCCTATACTCAACTCCTCTTGTTACGAAGGCCAACATGAAGGCCATTGGCTTTCTTCACTGCCTGCTGTACCTGCATGACTTCCTTTCGGTGACTGATGCACTAGGACACCCAGATCTCGTTGTACGTCCCCTGTTCCTAACTTGTTCACTGGAGTTTACTGAGGGTGAACCATAGAGGAGGCCGTTGCAGTTCGTTGGATGCATTCAAGAGAGAGCTGGATAGAGCTCTTAAGGATAGCGGAGTGAGGAGGTATGGGGGAGAAGGCAGGAACGGGGTACTGATTGAGAGTGATCAGCCGTGATCGCATTGAATGGCGGTGCGTACAGGCTCGAAGGGCTGAATGGCCTCCTCCATGCACCTATTGTCTATTGAGTAGACGGGCAGCGGAGTTCTGGATGTATTGGAGTTTACTGAGGGTGCGCCATGGAGGAGGCCGTTGCCGTAGTCCAGGCGGGGGGTGATGGAGGCGTGGATGAGGGTTTCTGCGGCTGTGGAGGGGACGGACGGACGGAGACGGGCGATGTTTTTGAGGTGGAAGAGGGCCGTCTTGGTGATGTGTTTGATAATAATAATAATATCCATTTATTGTCGTTGCAACGAGCGCAGCGAAATTAAAATCCTGACGGTGCGTGAAAACATATATGCAATCGGTTAATTGGCTGGGTAAATGTAAAAATTGTCCCTAGTGGGTGTAGGACTAGTGTTAATACAATTATATTAAGCACAAAAGATTTTTTAACAGCGTAGCCTAGTGTAGAAAGTAGTGTTCAGTTCTCGTACGGCCCTGGGGTAAAAACTGCTCTTGAGTCTGTTTGTTCGGGGATTTGATCGACCTGAAACGTTAGGGGTCGGCCATTTAGAACGGAGATGAGGAAGAACTTTTTCAGTCAGAGGGTGGTGAAGGTGTGGAATTCTCTGCCTCAGAAGGCAGTGGAGGCCAGTTCGTTGGATGCTTTCAAGAGAGAGCTGGATAGAGCTCTTAAGGATAGCGGAGTGAGGGGGTATGGGGAGAAGGCAGGAACGGGGTACTGATTGAGAGTGATCAGCCATGATCGCATTGAATGGCGGTGCGTACAGGCTCGAAGGGCTGAATGGCCTCCTCCTGCACCTATTGTCTATTGTCTATTGTCTATTGTTAGAAGGATGAGGGGGGGATCTTATTGAAACATATAAGATAATTAGGGGATTGGACACGTTAAGAGGCAGGAAACATGTTCCCAGTGTTGGGGGGAGTCCAGAACCAGGGGCCACACACAGTTTGAGAATAAGGGGTCGGCCATTTAGAACGGAAACTTTTCCAGTCAGAGGGTGGTGAAGGTGTGGAATTCTCTGCCTCAGAAGGGCAGTGGAGGCCGGTTCGTTGGATGCTTTCAAGAGAGAGCTGGATAGAGCTCTTAAGGATAGCGGAGTGAGGGGGTATGGGGGAGAAGGCGGGAACGGGGTACTGATTGAGAGCGATCGGCCATGATCGCATTGAATGGCGGTGCGTACAGGCTCGAAGGGCTGAATGGCCTCCTCCTGCGTCTATTGTCTATTGTCTATTGACCAGAGGGCAGATGAACGAACGGACGGTGGCCGGGGTGGGATGGATCTTTTCATCATCATGTCGTATATACACACACAGCCGGAAACAGGCCTTCTCGGCCCTCCAAGTCCGCGCCGCCCAGCGATCCCCGCACATTAACACTATCCCACACCCGCTAGGGACAATGTTTACATTTTGCCCAGCCAATTAACCTACAAACCTGCACGCCTTTGGAGTGCGCGGGAGGAAACGGAAGATCTCGGAGAGAACCCACGCGGGTCACGGGGAGAACGTGCAGACGGCGCCCGTGGTCAGGATCGAACCTGAGTCTCCGGCGCTGCGTTCGCTGTAAGGCGGCAACTCTACCGCTGTGCCACCGTGCCGCGCTATTATTTTGCCTGCTCTACTGAGGCAGAGCAGGCTGAACAGGAGCTCCAGGGAGGGCAGTGAGCAGCCGATGGTCTTCTGGGCCGTCGTGAAGACCCTCTGAAGGGCCTCCCTGTCCTTTTACAATAGACAATAGACAATAGGTGCAGGAGGAGGCCATTCAGCCCTTCGAGCCTGTACGCACCGCCATTCAATGCGATCATGGCTGATCACTCTCAATCAGTACCCCGTTCCTGCCTTCTCCCCCATACCCCCTCACTCCGCTATCCTTAAGAGCTCTATCCAGCTCTCTCTTGAAAGCATCCAACGAACCGGCCTCCACTGCCTTCTGAGGCAGAGAATTCCACACCTTCACCACCCTCCGACTGGAAAAGTTCTTCCTCATCTCCGTTCTAAATGGCCGACCCCTTATTCTCAAACTGTGTGGCCCCCTTGTTCCGGACTCCCCCAACATTGGGAACATGTTTCCTGCCTCTAACGTGTCCAATCCCCTAATTATCTTATATGTTTCAATAAGATCCCCCCTCATCCTTCTAAATTCCAGTGTATACAAGCCCAATCGCTCCAGCCTTTCAACATACGACAGTCCCGCCATTCCGGGAATTAACCTAGTGAACCTACGCTGCACGCCCTCCATAGCAAGAACATCCTTCCTCAAATTTGGAGACCAAAACTGCACACAGTACTCCAGGTGCGGTCTCACTAGGGCCCGGTACAACTGCAGAAGGACCTCTTTGCTCCGATACTCAACTCCTCTTGTTACGAAGGCCAACATGAAGGCCATTGGCTTTCTTCACTGCCTGCTGTACCTGCATGCTTCCTTTCATTGACTGATGCACTAGGACACCCAGATCTCGTCGAACTCCCCCTCCTCCTAACTTGACACCATTCAGATAATAATCTGCCTTTCTATTCTTACTTCCAAAGTGAATAACCTCACACTTATCCACATTAAACTGCATCTGCCATGTATCCGCCCACTCACACAACCTGTCCAAGTCACCCTGCAGCCTTATTGCATCTTCCTCACACAATTCACACTACCCCCCAACTTAGTATCATCTGCAAGTTTGCTAATGGTACTTTTAATCCCTTCGTCTAAGTCGTTAATGTATATCGTAAACAGCCGGGGTCCCAGCACCGAACCTTGCGGTACCCCACTGGTCACTGGGGTCCCAGCACCGAGCCTTGCGGTACCCCACTGGTCACTGGGGTCCCAGCACCGAACCTTGCGGTACCCCACTGGTCACTGGGGTCCCAGCACCGAACCTTGCGGTACCCCACTGGTCACTGGGGTCCCAGCACCGAACCTTGCGGTACCCCACTGGTCACTGGGGTCCCAGCACCGAGCCTTGCGGTACCCCACTGGTCACTGGGGTCCCAGCACCGAGCCTTGCGGTACCCCACTGGTCACTGGGGTCCCAGCACCGAGCCTTGCGGTACCCCACTGGTCACTGGGGTCCCAGCACCGAACCTTGCGGTACCCCACTGGTCACTGGGGTCCCAGCACCGAACCTTGCGGTACCCCACTGGTCACTGGGGTCCCAGCACCGAGCCTTGCGGTACCCCACTGGTCACTGGGGTCCCAGCACCGAGCCTTGCGGTACCCCACTGGTCACTGGGGTCCCAGCACCGAACCTTGCGGTACCCCACTGGTCACTGGGGTCCCAGCACCGAGCCTTGCGGTACCCCACTGGTCACTGCCTGCCATTCCGAAAGGGACCCATTTATCCCCACTCTTTGCTTTCTGTCTGTCAACCAATTTTCCTATCCATGTCAGTACCCTACCCCCCAATACCATGTGCCTCTAATTTTGCCCACCCATCTCCTGTGTGGGACCTTGTCTGAGCAGCTGGCGTACCGTGTGGTTATACAGTGTGCCAGCACGCTCTCGATGGAGCAGCGGTGGAAGGACAACGTGAGGTTGGTCTTCCTGAGGACCCTCAGGCAGTGGAGTCTCTGCTGTGCCATCTTCGCTGTGGTGACGGTGTTGGTAGACCGGGTAAGACCCTCTGCGATGTGCGCACCCAGGAACCTGAAAGCGGGTACCCTTTCCACACAGACCCCATTGATGTAATAATAATAATAATAATATATTGTATTGTAATATAGGGCCTTATCTGGTGCTCAAAGCGCTTTACAAATACAATTAACATAGAGACAAACAGACAAACTATCCTGACGGAAAAGCGGGGAATACTCAACGCCAGCGTCCTCTCACGTCAGGGTCCGGCAGCGGACATTAAAGAACACAGGACACACAGATACAATTTTTTACACAAAACAGCCATCACAGTGATTGCTCTAGGCACACCCTCACTGTGATGGAAGGCAAAGTCTTATCTCCTCCTCATTCTTCTCCCGTGGCGCCACGAGGCGATCGAGGCTCCCAACCCCTTGAAGCCCCCACCGGGCGATGGAAAGTCCCAGGGCCGAGCCGAGCCACGCAGGGCGATGAGAGTCCTGAGCCCCCACCGGGCGATGGAAAGTCCCAGGGCCGAGCCACGCAGGCCGATGAAAGTCCTGAGCCCCCACCGGGCGATGGAAAGTCCCAGGGCCGAGCCGAGCCGAGCAGGCCGCTGAAAGTCCTGAGCCCCCACCGGGCGATGGAAAATGCCGCGGCCGAGCCACGCAGGGCGATGAAAGTCCTGAGCCCCCACCGGGCGATGGAAAGTCCCAGGGCCGAGCCGAGCAGGCCGATGAAAGTCCTGAGCCCCCACCGGGCGATGGAAAGTCCCAGGGCCGAGCCGAGCAGGCCGCTGAAAGTCCTGAGCCCCCACCGGGCGATGGAAAATGCCGCGGCCGAGCCACGCAGGGCGATGAAAGTCCTGAGCCCCCACCGGGCGATGGAAAATGCCGCGGCCGAGCCACGCAGGGCGATGAGAGTCCTGAGCCCCCACCGGGCGATGGAAAATGCCGCGGCCGAGCCGAGCAGGCCGATGAAAGTCCTGAGCCCCCACCGGGCGATGGAAAGTCCCAGGGCCGAGCCGAGCAGGCCGATGAAAGTCCTGAGCCCCCACCGGGCGATGGAAAGTGCCGCGGCCGAGCCACGCAGGGCGATGAAGGGCCTGCGAGCGAGTCGATCGTACCTCGCGCTCCGGGGCGGTCGAAGCTGCTACGGCTGGAGCTCCCAAAAGCCGGTCGCCAGCCAGGGACCCGCGAGCTCCCGATGTCGCGGTCTGCAGGGCCCAACGGCCGAAGCCTCCGAGATGGTAAGTCCGGGCCCTGCGACCGGAGTCTTCTACACTGGTTTTTCTAAAGTCAATTATGAGTTCCTTTGTTTCGGAGGAGTTCAGGACCAGATTGTTCACTGAACGCCATGCTGCCAGCCTTTGGATTTCATCCCCGTAGGCTGTCTCATCTCCTCCTGAGATGAGTCCAGCCCACAGTCGTGTCATCCGCGAACTTGACGACGGCGTCGGTGGGATGGGTGGGGGGCGCAGTCGTGAGTGTAGAGGGAGTAAAGGATGGGGCTCAACACACAGCCCCGTGGTGAGCCGGGGCTCGGGGGGTGTAACGGTGGAGGAGAGGTGAGGGCCTATTTTGACGGTCTGGGGGGGGCGGTTGGTCAGGAAGTCCTAGATCCGTTGGGCAGATGGTTTGGGAAAATCCATTGGCAGATGGTGTTGAGAGGATGAGTGGGGGTGCAGTCATGGGTGTGTAGACGATAGGCAATAGACAATAGACGCAGGAGGAGGCCATTCAGCCCTTCGAGCCTGTACGCACCGCCATTCAATGCGATCATGGCTGATCACTCCCAATCAGTACCCCGTTCCTGCCTTCTCCCCCATTGCAGATGATACTAAGCTGGGGGGGCAGTGTGAATTGTGAGGAAGATGCAATAAGGCTGCAGGGTGACTTGGACAGGTTGTGTGAGTGGGCGGATGGATGCATGGCAGATGCAGTTTAATGTGGATAAGTGTGAGGTTATTCACTTTGGAAGTAAGAATAGAAAGGCAGATTATTATCTGAATGGTGTCAAGTTAGGAGGAGGGGGAGTTCAACGAGATCTGGGTGTCCTAGTGCATCAGTCATTGAAAGGAAGCATGCAGGTTCAGCAGGCGGTGAAGAAAGCCAATGGCATGTTGGCCTTCATAACAAGAGGAGTTGAGTATAGGAGCAAAGAGGTCCTTCTGCAGTTGTACCGGGCCCTGGTGAGACCGCACCTGGAGTACTGTGTGCAGTTTTGGTCTCCAAATTTGAGGAAGGATATTCTTGCTATGGAGGGCGTGCAGCGTAGGTTCACTAGGTTAATTCCCGGAATGGCGGGACTGTCGTATGTTGAAAGGCTGGAGCGATTGGGCTTGTATACACTGGAATTTAGAAGGATGAGGGGGGATCTTATTGAAACGTATAAGATAATTAGGGGATTGGACACATTAGAGGCAGGAAACATGTTCCCAATGTTGGGGGAGTCCAGAACAAGGGGGCCACACAGTTTAAGAATAAGGGGTCGGCCATTTAGAACGGAAACTTTTTCAGTCGGAGAGTGGTGAAGGTGTGGAATTCTCTGCCTCAGAAGGCAGTGGAGGCCAGTTCGTTGGATGCTTTCAAGAGAGAGCTGGATAGAGCTCTTAAGGATAGCGGAGTGAGGGGGTATGGGGGAGAAGGCAGGAACGGGGTACTGATTGAGAGTGATCAGCCATGATCGCATTGAATGGCGGTGCGTACAGGCTCGAAGGGCTGAATGGCCTCCTCCTGCACCTATTGTCTATTGTCTATTGTCTATAACCCCCTCACTCCGCTATCCTTAAGAGCTCTATCCAGCTCTCTCTTGAAAGCATCCAACGAACCGCACTCCCAAAGACGTACGGGTTTGTAGGTTAATTGGCTGGGTAAATGTAAAAATTGTCCCTAGTGGGTGTAGGACTAGTGTTAATGTGCGGGGATCGCCGGGCGGCGCGGACTTGGTGGGCCGAAAAGGCCTGTTTCCGGCTGTGTATATATATATGATGATATGATACGAACTGGCCTCCACTGAAGGCAGAGAATTCCACACCTTCACCACTCTCTGACTGGAAACGTTTCCGTTCTAAATGGCCGACCCCTTATTCTTAAACTGTGTGGCCCCCTTGTTCTGGACTCCCCCCCCAACATTGGGAACATGTTTCCTGCCTCTTAACGTGTCCGATCCCCTTAATAATCTTATATGTTTCAATAAGATCAAGTCAATTGGTCACGTCCACATACTCGATGTGCAGTGAAATGAAAGTGGCAATGCCGGCGGGTTGTGGCACAAAACAGAATTACAGTTACAGCGTGTAAATAAAGTCAATAAGTTACTAAACATAGCACAAAAAGTGTCGAGAAAAATGTAGTCTCTGGGGTTATAAAAGTTGACCGTCCTGATGGCCTGTGGGAAGAAGCTCCGTCTCATCCTCTCCGTTTCCACAGCGTGACAGCGGAGGCGTTTGCCTGATCGTAGCAGCTGGAACAGTCCGTTACTGGGGTGGCAGGGGTCCCCCATGATCTTGCTTGCTCTGGACCTGCACCTCCTGATGTATAGGTCCTGCAGGGGGGACGAGTGTAGTTCCCATGGTGCGTGTAGTTCTGCCGAACGCACTACTCTCTGCAGGGCCATCCTGCCCTGGGCAGAGCTGTCCCCAAACCAGACTGTGATGTTGCCGGACAGGATGCTCTCTACAGCCCCAGAGTAGAAGCAATGAAGGACCCTCAGAGACGCTCTGAATTCCCTCAGCTGTCTGAGGTGGTAAAGGCGCTGCTTTGCCTCGCCCACCAGTGCGGCAATGTGCGTTGCCCACGTCAGATCCTCTGCGATGCGGACTCCCAAGCATTTGAAACTGCTCACCCTGTCCACAGTAGACCCCATCTATCTCCAGTGGCGTGTACGTCCTTGGATGTTCAGCCCTTCTGAAGTCCACAATCATCTCCTTCGTTTTAGTGACATTCAAGAGGGATCCCCTCTCATCCTTCTAAATTCCAGTGTGTACAAGCCCAGTCGCTCCAGCCTTTCAACGTACGACAGTCCCGCCATCCCGGGGATGAACCTACGCTGCACGCCCTCAATAGCAAGGACGTCCTTCCTCAAATTTGGAGACCAAAACTGCACACAGTGCTCCAGGTGCGGTCTCACCAGGGCCCGGTACAACTGCAGAAGGACCTCTTTGATCCTGTACTCAAATTTGGAGACCAAAAGCCTAACCTAGGCCCAAAACTGCACACAGTACTCCAGGTGCGGTCTCACCAGGGCCCTGTACAACTGCTGAAGGACCTCTTTGCTCCCATACTCAACTCCTCTTGTTATGAAGGCCAACATGAAGGCCATTGGCTTTCTTCACTGCCTGCTGTACCTGCATGCTTCCTTTCAGTGACTGATGCTCTAGGACACCCAGATTACGTTGTACGTCCCCTGTTCCTAACCTGACACCATTCAGATAATACTCTGCCTTCCTGTTCTTGCCACCAAAGTGGACAACCTCGCACTTGTCCACATTAAACTGCATCTGCCACGCATCCGCCCACTCACACGGTGTAACTAACTTTGCCGCTCTCACCTCAAAACGGGCAAAGAAGCCATTAAGCCCCTCTTGCCAACGAGGCGTTTGCAACTGAATCCGCAACAATAATTGAGGGCGTGCAGCGTAGGTTCACCAGGTTAATCCCCGGGATGGCGGGACTGTCGTACGTTGGAAGACTGGAGCGACTAGGCTTGTATACACTGGAATTTAGAAGGATGAGAGGGGATCTTATCGAAACGTATAAGATTATTAAGGGGTTGGACACGTTAGAGGCAGGAAACATGTTCCCAATGTTGGGGGGAGTCCAGAACCAGGGGCCACACACAGTTTAAGAATAAGGGGTTGGCCATTTAGAACGGAAACTTTTCCAGTTGTGAATCTGTGTGCGATTAATTCTCTGCCTCAGGAGGCAGTGGAGGCCGATTCTCTGAATGCATTCAAGAGAGAGCTGGATAGAGCTCTTAAGGATAGAGGAGTCAGGGGGTATGGGGAGAAGGCAGGAACGGGGTACTGATTGAGAACGATCAGCCGCGATCACATTGAATGGCGGTGCGTACAGGCTCGAAGGGCCGAATGGCCTCCTCCTGCACCTGTTGTCTGTTGTCTATTGCATAAACTAAACTAAACCAGAGTGTGAACGTGCGATCGGGGAAGGGATCGTGCGCAAAAACCAGAGGGAGGGCGAGGTGTTTGGGGCCTGTTTCAAAATGGCCGACTTCTGCCTCCTGATTCCGCGCAGCGTCTCCAAACTAAACTGGTGCTAGTGTGCGGGGATCGCCGGACGGACGGACGGACTCGGTGGGCCGAAGGGATCGCGCTGCACGCAACAAGAGAGGGGGGGGGGGGCGAGAGTTTGGGGCCTGTTCCAAGATGGCCGACTTCTGCCTCCTGTTTTCCGCGCTGCGCGTCTCCGAACTGAACTGGCGCGTGAACGGGCGACCGGCGGTCGGAACCGAACCCGCCGCCCGGCCCAACACGTCCAGCACGGGGAGATGATAGAAAGCGGCGCTGATATTGAAGGGAGAAACTTGACTTAATCATTATTTAAGGGGGTTTTTGTGGATCCCTCCAATCAGAGAGGGAGATGCAGATTTTCTGTGTGCCAGGGGTATTTTAAGGGGGTGTTGGGAAGGGGAGTGAGGGGGTGATTGGGTGCGGGAGGGGGAGGGGGTTGTAAAATGGGGGGTAGAGTGGGGGTGGGGGGGTGTTGGAGTGGGCATCACCCTAACTGTAAGGTGTAGGCGAGGGCGTTGGGGGCCGGGCTGGGGCAATGTCTCGCTGGTTGTAGCTCTTTTACTACTTGTCCAGCAGGCGGCGCCCCCCGAGCGGGCTGGTGCTGCCACCCACTGGTGATAATGACAGACCAATTCTGCCTGCTTCCGCATGGCAACAGGCCGCGGAGTCGACTCCTCATTGGTAGAGCTGAGCAGTCTTTCTTATTTTCTGCCCGGCAACAGCCTGCTGATTGGTTGATTAACGTTCCTTTTTGACCTTAGGTTTAAATCTGCCTAGCAACGGCGAGCTGATTGGGGTTTCGCGTTGTATCTTTTTGTCCTTGGGGTTAAATCTACCTAGCTGATTGGTTGTGCCTTGTTATCATTGGGTTTAAATCTACTTAGCAACAGCGCGCTGATTGGTTTAGAGGTGAGTTTTTTTGTCCTTGAGTTTAAATCTACCTAGCAACAGTGCGCTGATTGGTTGAGAGGTGTTTCTTTTTTGTCATTGGGCTTAAATTCACCTAGCAACAGGGCTGTGATTGGTTGAGCGGTATTTTATTTTATTTTGTGACTGGTTTTAAATCTACCTAGCAACAGTGTGCTGATTGGTTTAGCGTTGTTTCTTTTTTGTCCTTGGGTTTATAATTACCTAGCAACAGTGCACTGATTGGTTGAGCGGTGTTTCTTTTTTGCAACTGGGATTAAATCTACCTGGTAACAGTGCGCTGATTGGTTGAGCGGTGTTTCTTTTTTGCGCTGATTGGCTGGTTGTTTCACTTAATTCTGATTGGCTCCTTCTGTCACAGCAACCGGTCGCTGATTGGCCGCACGCCCCTCTCTTAAGCTCCGGCAAATCAAATTCTGATTGGCTGCGGCTCGCGTAGCATCAGCTCACGTTCGTCGCTCATTGGCCGCGCATCCACCGAGCCCGGTGGTCGATCTCTCTCATTGGCTCCTCCTCACATAGCAACAGCTTAAATCAGTTCGTTGATTGGCCCGCACTTCCACATAAAAGCCCCGTATATTCCCAATTCTGATTGGCTGCTGCCCGCATAGCAACAAGCTCAAACCAATGGCTGATTGGCCGCAAGTCCACTCAGCCCCCCCGGCTACTCGAATTGTCATTGGCTCCTTTTACATAGTAACAGGTCAAACCCCAGTCGCTGATTGGCCACATTCTGTCGCCCAATTCTGATTGGCTCCAGCTCGCACTGCAATAGCTGGAATCAGGAGAGAGGGAGAGGGAGAGAGGGAAGGGGAGAATGGAGAGAGAGAGAGAGAGGGAGAGAGAGAATGGAGAGAGAGAGGAGGGAAAGAGAGAGGGAAGGAGAGATGAGGAGAGAGGAGGGAATGTGAGAGGAGAGAATGTGGAGGAGGGAGAGAAAAGAGAGGGAAAGAGGGAAGGAGAGAGAGAGAGAGAGAGAGAGAGAGTGGAGGGAAGAAGAGAGAGGATAGAGGAGGAAAGAGAGGAGGATAGAGAGGGGAGAGGGAGAGAGGGAAGGGGAGAGAGGGGGAGAGGAGGAGAGAGAGGGAAGAGAGAGGAGGGGGGGTGAAGGATGAGGAGAGAGGGAAGATGAGAATCAAGGAAGGAGAGGATGAGGGGGGAGATGAGAAGGGAGGGAAGGGGAGAAAGAGAGAGAGGGGGGAGAGAGGGGGGGAGAGAGGAAAAGAGGGGGAGAGAGGAAGGGGAGAGGGGGAGAGGGAGGAGAGAGGGGGAGAGAGAGGGGGGAGAGGGGGGAGAGGGGAGAGAGGGGGGAGAGAGGGGGGGAGAGGGGAGAGAGGGAGGAGAGAGGGAGGAGAGAGGGAGGGGGAGAGAGAGGGGGGAGAGAGGGGGGAGAGGGAGGGAGAGGGGGAGAGGGGGGAGAGGGGGGGGAGAGAGAGGGGGGAGAGAGGGGGGGAGAGGGGGAGAGAGGGGGGGGAGAGAGGAAAAGAGGGGAGAGAGGAAAAGAGGGGAGAGAGGAAAAGAGGGGAGAGAGGGAAGGGAGAGGGGGAGAGGGAGGGGGAGAGAGGGGGGAGAGAGGGGGGAGAGAGGGAGAGGAGAGGGGGAGAGAGGGGGGAGAGGGGGGAGAGAGGGAGGGGGGAGAGAGAGGGGGGAGAGAGGGGGGAGAGGGGGGAGAGAGGGGGAGAGGGGGGAGAGGGGGGAGAGAGGAGAGGGAGAGGGAGGGGGGAGAGAGGGAGGGGAGAGGGAGGGGGGAGAGGGGAGGGGGGGAGGGAGAGAGGGCGGAGAGAGGGAGGGGGAGAGGGAGGGGGAGAGGGGGAGAGGGAGGGGGAGGGGGAGAGGGGGTTAGGAGGGAAGGGGAAAAGAGAGGAGAAAGGGAGAGGGAGGGAAAGAGAGAGAGGAGGGGAAGGAGGAGGAGAGAGAGAGAAGAGGATAAGAGAAGGAGGGAGGAGGGAGGAGGGCGAGAGAGAGAGAGGATAGAGAGAGAGAGAGGGGTTAGAGGGGGGGAAGGAGAGAGGAGGAGAGGGAGGGGGAGAAAAGGGAGAGAGGAGGGAGAGAGAAGAAGAGGAAAAGAGAGGGAGGGAAGGAGAGTGAGGAAGATAGAGGAAAGAGAGAGAGAGTATAGAGGAAGGAGGGAAAGAGAGAGGAGGAGAGGGGGGAGAGGTGAGAAAAGAGGGGAGAGAGGGAAGGGGAGAGAGAGGATAGTGTGGGGGGAGAGGGGAGAGAGAGAGAGAGAGGGAGAGAGGGGAGTGAGGGGAGAGAGGAGAGAGAGGGGGGAGAGAGGGGGGAGAGGGGGGAGAGGGGGAGAGAGAGGGGGGAGAGGGGAGAGAGAGGGGAGAGAGAGGAGGGGAGGAGAGAGGGGGAGAGAGGGGGGAGTGAGAGGAGGGGAGGAGTGGAGGGGAGGTGAGGAGGGGAGAAGGAAGAGGAAAAGAGAAGGGAGGGAGGGAGGAGGGAAAGAGAGGAGGAGAGGGGGAGAGAGAGGGAAGGAGTTTAGAGAGAAGATGGAAAGAGATGGGAAGGAGGGGAGAGGAGAGTGGGAAGAGAGGAGGAGAGAGGAGAAAAGGAAGATGAGAGAGGAGTGGGGAGGGAGAGAGGGAAGAGGAGGAGAGAGGGAGGAGAGAGAGGAGGCAGGGAGGGAGGGAGAGAGGAAGAGGAGGGTGGGAAGGAGAGAGAGAAGGGAGGGGATGGAGAGGGAGAGAGGAGAGGGAAGAGAGAGAGAAGAGGGGGAGAGGGGAGGAGAGGAAAAGAAGGGAGAGGGGAGAGAGGTAAAGAGAGGGAGAGGAGGGAGAGGAATATGAGAATGGAGGGGATGGTGGAGGAGGAAAGGAGGGAGAAAGGAGGGAGGAAGAGAGGGAAGAGAGAGAGGGAAGAGAAAAAGAAAGAGGAAAAGAGGAGGGAGGGAGTTGAGAGAGAGGGGGGAAGAGAGAAGGAAGCGAAGAGAGAAGGGAGGGGAGGGAGGGAAAGAGAGAGAGGGAGAGAGGAGGAAAGAGAGGAGGAGAGGGGTGGAGGAAGGGAAAGAGAGAAAGAGGAGAGAAAGGAAAGAGAGAAAGGAGGGGGAGAGAGAGGGAGAGAGGTGAGAAGGGAGAGTGGAGAGGGAGAGAGAGAGATGAGAGAGGGAGAGAGAGAGAGAGAGTGGAAGAGTGAGAGAGAGGGAGGAGAGAGGGGGAGAGAGAGAGGTGAGGTGGGTGTGTGGGAGAGGAGGAGAGGGGGAGGGGGTGGGAGGTGAGAGTGGAGAGGAGAGGAGGGGTGAGTGAGGAGTGAGAGAGAGAGAGTGGGGATGTGGAGAGAGAGGGAGAGAGAGAGAGAG
>NC_135991.1:16090039-16117152 GCF_053455715.1 Rhinoraja longicauda
GTGAACCTACGCTGCACGCCCTCAATAGCAAGAATGTCCTTCCTCAAATTTGGAGACCAAAACTGCACACAGTACTCCAGGTGCGGTCTCACCAGGGCCCTGTACAACTGCAGAAGGACCTCTTTGCTCCTGTACTCAATAGCAAGGACGTCCTTCCTCAAATTAGGAGACCAAAACCTAGGACCTCTTTGATCCTAAACTCAAACTAGGGGACCAAAACTGCACACAGTACTCCAGGTGCGGTCTCACCAGGGCCCTGTACAACTGCAGAAGGACCTCTTTGCTCCTATACTCAACTCCCCTTGTTATGAAGGCCAACATGCCATTGGCTTTCTTCACTGCCTGCTGTACCTGCATGCTTCCTTTCAGTGACTGATGCACTAGGACACCCAGATCACGTTGTACGTCCCCTGTTCCTAACTTGACACCGTTCAGATAATACTCTGCCTTCCTGTTCTTGCCACCAAAGTGGACAACCTCGCACTTGTCCACATTAAACTGCACCTGCCACGCATCCGCCACTCACACAACCTGTCCAAGTCACCTGCAACCTCATAGCATCTTCCTCACACAGTTCACACTGCCACCCAGCTTCGTGTCATCCGCAAACTTGGAGATCTTGCATTCAATTCCCTCGTCCAAATCATCGATGTATATTGTGAATAGCTGGGGGTCCCAGCACCGAGCCTTGCGGTACCCCACTAGCCACTGCCTGCCATTCTGAAAGGGACCCGTTTATTCCTACTCTTTGCTTCCTGCCCGCCAGCACAGACCGCCCCCCTTGGTCGGCATCGAAACGAAGGACCGTTAGAAGATTGGTACCAAAAACATCGGCCATTGCCTCTCTCCAGAGATGCTGCCCGACCCGCTGAGGTACTCCAGCACTTTGTACCTGTCCACGTTCTCCACACAGATGCAGTTTAATGTGGCTAAGTGCGAGGTTGTCCACTTTGGTGGTAAGAACAGGAAGGCAGAGTATTATCTGAATGGTGTCAGGTTAGGAACAGGGGACGTACAACGAGATCTGGGTGTCCTAGTGCATCAGTCACTGAAAGGAAGCATGCAGGTACAGCAGGCAGTGAAGAAAGCCAATGGCATGTTGGCCTTCATAACAAGGGGAGTTGAGTACAGGAGCAAAGAGGTCCTTCTGCAGTTGTACAGGGCCCTAGTGAGACCGCACCTGGAGTACTGTGTGCAGTTTTGGTCTCCCAGCACCGAGCCTTGTGGTACCCCACTAGTCACTGGGGGTCCCGGCAGTGAGCCTTGTGGTACCCCACTGGTCACTGGGGGGGTCCCAGCACCGAGCCTTGTGGTACCCCACTAGTCACTGGGCTCCCGGCACCGAGCCTTGCTGTAACCCCACCTGACCCACCGACGCCCCTTTGGTGCCAATGGAAGACGTTTCGTTGAGATCGGTGTTAGATTGTTATAGTTGTCCACGTTTTAAAGTTTAAATCTATCTCCTAGGGAGGGAGGGGGAGAGGGGGTGGAGTGGGGGGGGGGTGGGAGGGGTTGAGGGGGTGGAGTGGGGGGGGGAGGGAGGGAGGGAGGGAGGGGCTTGAGGGGGGTGGAGTGGGGTAGGGGGGTGGAGTGGGGGGGAAGGGAGGGAGGGAGGGAGGGGCTTGAGGGGGGTGGAGTGGGTGGGGGGGGTGGAGTGGGGTAGGGGGAGGGGGGAGGGAGGGAGGGGCTTGAGGGGGATGGAGTGGGGGAGGGAGGGGAGGGGTGGGGAGGGAGAGGGGAAGGGGGTAGGGAAGGGGAGGGAGGGAATGGGGGAGGGGGAGGGGAGGGGGGGAGGGAGAGGGGTTGAGGGGGGTGGAGTGGGGTAGGGGGGGGGAGGGAGGGGGAGGGAGGGGGAGGGGTTGAGGGGGATGGAGTGGGGGAGGGAGGGGAGAGGTGGGGAGGGAGAGGGGAAGGGGGTAGGGAAGGGAGGGAGGGAGTGGGGGAGGGGGAGGGGAGGGGGGGAGGGAGAGGGGTTGAGGGGGGTGGAGTGGGGGGGGGAAGGGAGGGAGGGAGGGGCTTGAGGGGGGTGGAGTGGGGTATGGGGAGGGGGGAGGGAGGGGGAGGGAGGGGGAGGGGGAGGGAGTGAGGGGGATGGAGTGGGGGAGGGAGGGGATGGGTGGGGAGGGAGAGGGGAAGGGGGTAGGGAAGGGGAGGGAGGGAGTGGGGGAGGGGGAGGGGAGGGGGGGAGGGAGAGGGGTTGAGGGGGGTGGAGTGGGGGGGGGGAAGGGAGGGAGGGAGGGGCTTGAGGGGGGTGGAGTGGGGTAGGGGGAGGGGGGAGGGAGGGGGAGAGAGGGGGAGGGGGATGGAGTGGGGGAGGGAGGGGAGGGGTGGGGAGGGAGAGGGGAAGGGGGTAGGGAAGGGGAGGGAGGGAGTGGGGGAGGGGAGGGAGTGAGGGATGGAGAGGGGAAGGGGAGGGGGGTGCTTGAGGGGGATGGTGTGGGTAGGGGGGTGGAGTGGGGTAGGGGGAGGGGGGGAGGGAGGGGGATGGGGAGGGAGTGAGGGATGGAGAGGGGAAGGGGAGGGGGGTGCTTGAGGGGGATGGTGTGGGGTAGGGGGTGTGGAGTGGGGTAGGGGGAGGGGGGAGGGAGGGGGAGGGGAGGGAGGGAGAGGGGAAGTGGGTATTGAAGGGGAAGGGGAGGGAGGGAGAGGGGTCGAGGGGGTTGGAGTGGGGGAGGGGAGGGGGGGAGGGAGAGGGGAAGGTGGTAGGGGAGGGGAGGAAGGGAGGGAGTGGGAGGGGTTGAGGGGGTTGGAGTGGGGGAGGGGAGGGAGGGAGGGAGTGGGAGGGGTTGAGGGGGGTGGGGAAGGGGAGGGGGGGAAGGGAGGGGGTGGGAGGGGTTGAGGGGGGTGGGGAAGGGGAGGGGGGGAAGGGAGGGGGTGGGAGGGGTTGAGGGGGATGGAGTGGGGGAGTGGGGGAGGGGAGGGAGGGAGGGGGTGGGAGGGGTTGAGGGGGATGGAGTGGGGGAGTGGGGGAGGGGAGGGAGGGAGGGGGTGGGAGGGGTTGAGGGGGATGGAGTGGGGGAGTGGAGGGAGGGAGGGGGTGGGAGGGGTTGAGGGGGGTGGGGAAGGGGAGGGGGGGAGGGAGAGGGGTTGAGGGGGTGGGAGGGGTTGAGGGGGGTGGGGAAGGGGAGGGGGGAAGGGAGGGGTTGAGGGGGGTGGAGTGGGGGAGGGGAGGGAGGGGAGGGAGGGAGGAGGTGGGAGGGGTTGAGGGGGATGGAGTGGGGGAGTGGGGGAGGGGAGGAAGGGAGGGGGTGGGAGGGGTTGAGGGGGGTGGGGAAGGGGAGGGGGGGAGGGAGAGGGGTTGAGGGGGAAGGGGAGGAGAGGGGAGGGAGGGAGAGGGGGAGGTGGTAGGGAGAGGGGGATGAGGAGGGAGGGAGAGGGGTTGAGGGGAAGGGGAGGGGGAGGGAGAGGGGAAGGTGGAGGGGGAAGGAGAGGGGAGGGGAGGAGAGAGAGGGGAAGGGGAGAGAGAGGAGGATGGGGAGGGCGCTGCATCAATGCAGGAGAGGTTTGGACCCAACGGGCCCAGTCAACACCTTAAAAGGCCGACAGTCCTCCGGGGCGTCGGGGGGCCACGATCGTGAGGAGTCTTCAAAGAATCCTCGACGGATCACGGCAGGGCCCCGGAAACAAAATCAACCACAGCGAAATTTCTCGGCGACGGCCGATTTAGAGTCATAGAGTGATAGAGTCCCAGAGCACAGAAAGAGGCCCTTCGGCCCATCCTGTCCGTGCCGCCCGTTACCAAACACGGTCTAATTCTAATCCCATTTCCCCGCATTTGGACCTGAATGTCGTAGCATTTCAAGTTGCCCATCCAAATGCCTCTGAGTGTTCCCGCCTCCACCACCACCCCGGGCAGACTCCAACCAACCTCTGGGTGGAAAAGTTCTTTCTCACATCCCCCCGAAACCTCCCTCCCCTTACCCAGTATCTATGTCCCCTCGTTGTTGAACCTTCCACCAGTGGAAGAAGTTCCCCGCCATCTACCTTATCCATCCTCCTCATGATCTCGTACACCTCGATCATGTCCCCTCTCAGCCTTCTCTGCTCCAGGGAAAACCAACCCCAGTCTGCTCGGTCTCTCCACATGAGATTCCACCTTCAGGGAACACAGTTATTCCCAGATCCCTCTGTTCCACTGCATTCCTCAATTCCCTACCATTTACCCTGTACGTCCTATTTTGATTTGTCCGACCAAAATGCAGCACCTCACACTTATCAGCATTAAACTCCATCTGCCATCTTTCAGCCCCAACCCTTCCAAAAGGCCCAGTGAAGAAAGCCAATGGCATGTTGGCCTTCATAACAAGAGGAGTTGAGTATAGGAGCAAAGAGGTCCTTCTGCAGTTGTACAGGGCCCTAGTGAGACCACACCTGGAGTACTGTGTGCAGTTGTACAGGGCCCTAGTGAGACCGCACCTGGAGTACTGTGTGCAGTTGTACAGGGCCCTAGTGAGACCGCAACTGGAGTACTGTGTGCAGTTGTACAGGGCCCTAGTGAGACCGCACCTGGAGTACTGTGTGCAGTTGTACAGGGCCCTAGTGAGACCGCAACTGGAGTACTGTGTGCAGTTTTGGTCTCCTAGTTTGAGGAAGGATATTCTTGCTATGGAGGGCGTGCAGCGTAGGTTCACCAGGTTAATTCCCGGAATGGCGGGACTGTCGTATGTTGAAAGGCTGGAGCGACTGGGCTTGTATACACTGGAATTTAGAAGGATGAGGGGGGATCTTATTGAAACCTATAAGATAATTAGGGGATTGGACACGTTAGAGGCAGATAACATGTTCCCAACGTTGGGGGGAGTCCAGAACCAGGGGCCACACACAGTTTAAGAATAAGGGGTCGGCCATTTAGAACGGGAACTTTTTCAGTCAGAGAGTGGTGAAGGTGTGGAATTCTCTGCCTCAGAGGGCAGTGGAGGCCGGTTCGTTGGATGCTTTCAAGAGAGAGCTGGGTAGAGCTCTTAAGGATAGCGGAGTGAGGGGGTACGGGGGAGAAGGCGGGAACGGGGTACTGATTGAGAGTGATCAGCCGTGATCGCATTGAATGGCGGTGCGTACCGGCTCGAAGGGCTGAATGGCCTCCTCCTGCACCTGTTGTCTATTGCCTATCCTTTCTATAAGGTTGATTAGGAAGGTTAAATCGTTGGGTATTAATAGTGAGGTTGCTAGATGGATTCAACAATGGCTGAATGGGAGATACCAGAGGGTAATGGTTGACAACTGTATGTCAGGTTCTAGTGGAGTGCCCCAAGGATCTGTTGTTGGGTCCACTGTTGTCTGTCATTGACATTAATGATCTGGATGATGGTGTGGCAAATTGGATTAGTAAATATGCAGATGATACTAAGATAGGTGGTGTAGTTAATAATGAAGTAGATTTTCAAATAGACAATAGACAATAGACAATAGGTGCAGGAGGAGGCCATTCGGCCCCTCGAGCCTGTACGCACCGCCATTAAATGCGATCATGGCTGATCACTCTCAATTAATACCCCGTTCCTGCCCTCTCCCCATACCCCCTCACTCCGCTATCCTTAAGAGCTCTATCCAGCTCTCTCTTGAATGCATTCAGAGAATTGGCCTCCACTGCCCTCTGAGGCAGAGAATTCCACACCTTCACCACTCTCTGACTGGAAAAGTTTCCGTTCTAAATGGCCGACTCCTTATTCTTAAACTGTGTGTGGCCCCTGGTTCTGGACTCCCCCAACATTGGGAACATGTTTCCTGCCTCTAACGTGTCCAACCCCTTAATAATCTCATACGTTTCGATAAGATCCCCTCTCATCCTTCTAAATTCCAGTGTATACAAGCCTAGTCGCTCCAGCCTTTCAACGTACGACAGTCCCGCCATTCCGGGAATTAACCTAGTAAACCTACGCTGCACGCCCTCAATAGCAAGAATATCCTTCCTCAAACTAGGAGACCAAAACTGCACACAGTACTCCAGGTGCGGTCTCACTAGGGCCCTGTACAACTGCACACAGTGCTCCAGGTGCGGTCTCACCTGGGCCCTGTACAACCGCACACAGTACTCCAGGTGCGGTCTCACCTGGGCCCTGTACAACTGCACACAGTACTCCAGGTGCGGTCTCACCTGGGCCCTGTACAACTGCACACAGTACTCCAGGTGCGGTCTCACTAGGGCCCTGTA
The DNA here is from genome assembly GCF_053455715.1 of Rhinoraja longicauda. NCBI lineage: Eukaryota > Metazoa > Chordata > Chondrichthyes > Rajiformes > Arhynchobatidae > Rhinoraja > Rhinoraja longicauda. Next base: position 16,096,191 of record NC_135991.1, read on the forward strand.
CAACTGCACACAGTGCTCCAGGTGCGGTCTCACCTGGGCCCTGTACAACTGCACACAGTACTCCAGGTGCGGTCTCACCTGGGCCCTGTACAACTGCACACAGTACTCCAGGTGCGGTCTCACCTGGGCCCTGTACAACTGCACACAGTACTCCAGGTGCGGTCTCACCAGGGCCCTGTACAACTGCAGAAGGACCTCTTTGCTCCTGTACACAACTCCTCTTGTTATGAAGGCCAACATGCCATTGGCTTTCTTCACTGGGCCTTTTGGAAGGGTTGGGGGCTGAAAGATGGCAGATGGAGTTTAATGCTGATAAGTGTGAGGTGCTGCATTTTGGTCGGACAAGTCAAAATAGGACGTACAGGGTAAATGGTAGGGAATTGAGGAATGCAGTGGAACAGAGGGATCTGGGAATAACTGTGCATTGTTCCCTGAAGGTGGAATCTCATGTGGATAGGGTGGTGAAGATGGCGTTTGGTATTGCTTGCTTGCCTTTATAAATCAGAGCATCGAGTATAGAAGTTGGGATGTAATGTTGAAATTGTACAGGGCATTGGTGAGGCCGAATCTGGAGTATGGTGTGCAGTTCTGGTCGCCAAATTATAGGAAGGATGTGGACAAAATGGAGAGGGTACAGAGGAGATTGACTAGAATGTTGCCGGGGTTTCAGCACTTAGGCTACAGAGAGAGGTTGAACAGGTTGGGTCTTTATTGCTATTGAGGGCGTGCAGCGTAGGTTCACTAGGTTAATTCCCGGAATGGCGGGACTGTCGTATGTTGAAAGACAATAGACAATTAGGCTGGAGCGATTGGGCTTGTATACACTGGAATTTAGAAGGATGAGGGGGGATCTTATTGAAACATATAAGATAATTAGGGGATTGGACACGTTAGAGGCAGGAAACATGTTCCCAATGTTGGGGGAGTCCGGAACAAGGGGCCACACACAGTTTAAGAATAAGGGGTCGGCCATTTCAGAACGGAAACCTTTTCAGTCGGAGAGTGGTGAAGGTGTGGAATTCTCTGCCTCAGAAGGCAGTGGAGGCCAGTTCGTTGGATGCTTTCAAGAGAGAGCTGGGTAGAGCTCTTAAGGATAGCGGAGTGAGGGGGTATGGGGGAGAGGGCGGGAACGGGGTACTGATTGGGAGTGATCAGCCATGATCGCATTGAATGGCGGTGCGTACAGGCTCGAAGGGCTGAATGGCCTCCTCCTGCACCTGTTGTCTATTGTCTGTTGTCTAACGTTGTGTCATCTGCAAACTTGCCGATCGTGCCCCTGTACGTTGACATCCGGATCATTAATGTAGATCACAAACGGTAAGGGACCCAACATCGATCCCTGCGGCACCCGACTGGACACCGGCCTCGTCTTTGTCGCTAGGTATCGCGGCTTATTGCGGGCTCTAACCCCAGGTTTGGCTAGGCTCTCTTAAGGGCCTGTCCCACTTAGGCGACTGAGACTCTCGTGTGTCTGTTTGTTTGTACGTTTGTTACCGAACTACAACCAAAACGGTGCTCGACGGCGCCCCGATTTTCTATCCATGTCAGTACCCCGACCCCCAACACCGTCTCTACACTGAGACTCTCGTGTGTCTGTTTGTTTGTACGTTTGTTACCGAACTACAACCAAAACGGTGCTCGACGGCGCCCCGATTTTCTATCCATGTCATTACCCTACCCCCAATACCGTCTCTACACTGAGACTCTCGTGTGTCTGTTTGTTTGTACGTTTGTTACCGAACTACAACCAAAACCGTGCTCGACGGCGCCCCGATTTTCTATCCATGTCAGTACCCCGACCCCCAACACCGTCTCTACACTGAAACTCTCGTGTGTTCGTTTGTTCGTTTGTTTGTTCCTGAGCTACAGACAAAACCGTGCACAATAGCGCCCCGATTTTCTATCCATGTCAACACCCTACTCCCCTATACCGTCTGTACACTGAAACTCTCGTGTGTCTGTTTGTTTGTACGTTTGTTCCCGAGCTACAAACAAAACGGTGCACGATAGCGCGACAATTTCAGGCCCACCTCACTCACCGTCGTCTCTCGTACGTTTGTTACCGAACTACAACCAAAACCGTGCTCGACAGGCCCCGATTTTCTACCCATGTCAGTACCCTACCCCCCAATATCGTCTCTACACACTGAAACTCTCGTGTGTTTGTTTGTTTGTTCCTGAGCTACATCCAAAACCGTGCTCGACAGCGCCCTGATTTTCTATCCATGTCAGTACCCCGACCCCCAATACCGTCTCTACACTAAGACTCTGTTTGTTTGTTTGTTTGTTACCAAGCTACAACCAAAACCATGCTCGACAGCGCCCCGATTTTCTATCCATGTCAGTACTCCGACCCCCAATACCGTCTCTACACTAAGACTCTCGTGTGTCTGTTTGTTTGTACGTTTGTTACCGAACTACAACCAAAACGGTGCTCGACAGCGCCCCGATTTTCTATCCATGTCAGTACCCCGACCCCCAATACCGTCTCTACACTGAAACTCTCGTGTGTTCGTTTGTTCGTTCCTGAGCTACAGACAAAACCGTGCACAATAGCGCCCCGATTTTCTATCCATGTCAACACCCTACTCCCCTATACCGTCTGTACACTGAAACTCTCGTGTGTCTGTTTGTTTGTACGTTTGTTCCCGAGCTACAAACAAAACGGTGCATGATAGCGCGACAATTTCAGGCCCACCTCACTCACCGTCGTCCCTCGTTTGTTTGTTACCGAGCTACAACCAAAACCGTGCTCGACAGCGCCCCGATTTTCTACCCATGTCAGTACTCCGACCCCCCATACCGTCTCTACACTGAAACTCTTGTGTGTTTGTTTGTTTTTGTATGTTTGTTCCTGAGCTACAACCAAAACCGTGCTCGACAGCGCCCCGATTTTCTACCCATGTCAGTACCCGACCCCCAATACCGTCTCTACACTGAAACTCTCGTGTGTTCGTTTGTTCGTTTGTTTGTTCCTGAGCTACAGACAAAACAGTGCTCGACAGCACCCCGATTTTCTATCCATGTGGGTATATGTGTGTGTGTGTGTGTGTGTGTGTGTGTGTATGTGTGTGTGTGTGTATATGTGTGTGTGTGTGTGTGTGCGCGCGCGTTTGTACGTAGGGCGTGCAGCGTAGGTTAACTAGGTTAATTCCCGGAATGGCGGGACTGTCGTATGTTGAAAGGCTGGAGCGACTAGGCTTGTATACACTGGAATTTAGAAGGATGAGAGGGATCTTATTGAAACATATAAGATAATTAGGGGATTGGACACATTAGAGGCAGGAAACATGTTCCCAATGTTGGGGGAGTCCAGAACAAGGGGCCACAGTTTAAGAATAAGGGGTCGGCCATTTAGAACGGAGATGAGGAAGAACTTTTTCAGTCAGAGAGTGGTGAAGGTGTGGAATTCTCTGCCTCGGAGGGAAGTGGAGGCCAGTTCGTTGGATGCTTTCAAGAGAGAGCTGGATAGAGCTCTTAAGGATAGCGGAGTGAGGGGGTATGGGGAGAAGGCAGGAACGGGGTACTGATTGAGAGTGATCAGCCATGATCGCATTGAATGGCGGTGCGTACAGGCTCGAAGGGCTGAATGGCCTACTCCTGCACCTATTGTCTATTGTCTATATGTGTGTGTAGGTATATGTGTGTGTGTGCGCGCGCGTTTGTACGTATATATGTGTGTGGGTATATGTGTGTGTGTGTGTGTGTGTGTGTGTGTGCGCGCGTTTGTACGTATATATGTGTGTGGGTATATGTGTGTGTGTGTGTGTGTGTGTGTGTGTGTGTGTGTGTGTGTGTGTGTGTGCGCGCGTTTGTAGGTATATATGTGTGTGGGTATATGTGTGTGTGTGTATATGTGTGTGTGTGTGTGTGTGTGTGTGCGCGCGCGTTTGTAGGTAAATATGTGTGTGTGTATATGTGTGTGTGTGTGTGTGTGTGTGCGCGCGTTTGTACGTATATATGTGTGTGTGTATATGTGTGTGTGTGTGTGTGTGTGTGTGTGTGCGCGCGTTTGTAGGTATATATGTGTGTGTGTGTGTGTGTGTGCGCGCACGTTTGTACGTATATGTGTGTGTGGGTATATGTGTGTGTGTGTGTGTGTGTGTGTGTGTGTGTGTGTGTGTGTGTGTGTGTGCGCGCGTTTGTACGTATATGTGTGTGTGGGTGTGTGTGTGTGGGGTGTGTGTGTGTGTGTGTGTGTGTGTGTGTGTGTGTGTGTGTGTGTGTGTGTGTGTGTGTGTGTGTGTGTGTGTGTGTGCGCGCGTTTGTACGTATATGTGTGTGTGGGTGTGTGTGTGTGGGGTGTGTGTGTATGTGTGTGTGTGTGTGTGTGTGTGTGTGTGTGTGTGTGTGTGTGTGTGTGTGTGTGTGCGCGCGCGTGCGCGTTTGTACGTATATATGTGTGTAGGAAAGAACTGCAGGTGCTGGTTTAAATCGAAGGTAGACACAAAGTGCTGGAGTAACTCAGCGGGCCGGGAAGCATCTCTGGGGAGAGGGAATGGGTGACGTTTCTGGGGTCGAGACCCTTCTTCAGTCTGAAACGTCACCCATTCCCTCTCTCCTAGCACCGATTTTTTCCGGCCTACAAGGTGGACAACCTGACGCGAACCTGCTCACCTGTTCTAGAAGGGCGTTGCGCCTGGTCCCCGGCTGACCTTGGGCCCTGCGGTCCGACGACAGTCGTTTTGGAAGCCCGCGGCGCCGGTCGACAGCCGGGTCCAGGACCCAGTGCTCCACCCGTGGTTCGTGGGCCGGCGCGCCGGGGTCCGCCCCCGGCATCTGGGGGACGGGGCCCCGGTGGCCGAGCCAGGGGAGGGGGGCCCGTCGCTCCCCGGGCGGCTCGAGGACGCGGGGCTCCGGTACCTCCGCCGCCCTGGGCTCTAGAACGTCCCTGACCTCCTCGGGCGGTTCTAGATCCACGTGGAACTCTGGTTCCCTCTCCATGTGGAAGTCGTGCTCCTCCGGTTCCCGCTCCAGGTGGACCTCGTGCGGGTGTTCTAGATGCTGGTGGACCTCGTGGTGGTCGTGCGGGTGTTCTAGATGCTCGTGGTGGTGCTCGTGCGGGTGTTCTAGAACCACCACCTTCTCCTCCTCCACGTGGTGCTCGATCTCCGGCGCGATCACCTGGTGGAGCACCTGGGGCTCCACCACCTTGTGCTTGACGTGGGGCTGGGGGACGCGGTGCTCGACCACCGGTTCTAGAACCACGTGGTGGATGTGGGGCTCCAGGACGTGGTGGTGGACGTGCGGGGCCATCACCTGGTGCTGGACCTGGGGCTGGACCACCTGGTGGACCACCCGTGGCTCCACCACCTTGTGCTTCACGTGGGGCTCGGGGACCCGGTGCTCGACCACCGGTTCTAGAACCTGGTGGGTGATCTCGGGCTGGACCACCTTGTGCTCGACGTGCGGGCCCACGACCTGGTGCTCCACCACCGGCTCCACCACCATGTGCTCCACCCGCGGCGGCCTCACCTCGTGCCGCACCTCCGGCTCCAGGACCACGTGCTCGACGTGGGGCTGCACGACCTTGTGGATGACGGTGGGCTCCACCACCACGTGCTCCACCGCCGGCCCCACCACCACGTGCTCCACGTGGGGCGCCGGCACCGCGTGCTGGACCAGCGGCACTAGAACCACGTGCTCGACGTGTGGCTCTTGAACCAGGTGCTCGACCCGGGGCGTAAGGACCTGGTGCTTGACCACCGGCTCCACCACCACGTGCTCCACGTGGGGCGGGACGACCGCGTGCTCCACCCGCGGCTCCACCACCTTGTGCTCCACGTGCGGCTCCACCACCGCGTGCTCCACGCTCGGCACGAGAACCACGTGCTCCACGTGCGGCTCCGGAACCAGGTGCGCCACGTGGGGCTGCACGACCTTGTGGATGACGGCGGGCTCCACCACCTTGTGTTCCACGTGGGGCGCCGCCACCGCGTGCTCCACCAGCGGCACCAGGACCACGTGCTCCACGTGCGGCTCTCGAACCGCGTGCTCGACCAGGGGCTCCAGGACCTGGTGCCTGACCGCCGGCTCCACCACCACGTGCTCCACGTGGGGCGGGACCACCGCGTGCTCCACCCGCGGCACCAGGACCACGTGCTCCACGCGCGGCGGCACCACCGCGTGCTGCACCCGCGGCTCCACCACCACGTGCTCCACGCGAGGCGCGGCCACCTCGTGCTGGACCAGGGGCGCCACCACCTTGTGGACGATGGCCGGCTCCAGGACTACGTGGTGGACGTGCGGCTTCAGCACGTGGTGGACCGCCTCCAGGGCCGGGACCTCGTGCGCCACCTCGTGGTGGTGCACCACGACCTCGGCCGGTTCTAGAACCTCCTCCTCCTCCTCCTCGCCGAGCCGGTGTTCTAGAACGTGGTGGTGGCCCCCGGGGTGGTGGTGCCGAGCGGCCTCTTCGAGGACGCCGGCCCTCACCGGGTGCTCCAGGATCTCGTGTTCGGCCTCCTCCTCCTCCTCCTCCTCCTCCACCTCCGCCTCCGCCTCTCCGGGCCTGTGTTCTAGAACGTGGTGGGCCTCGTGCTCCCGGGGGTGGTGGAGGGCGGGGTGGTGGTGCCCGGGGACCTCTTCGAGAACTTCGGCCCTCGCCGGCGTCTCCAGCATCTCGTGCTCGGCCTCCCCCTCCTCCTCCTCCTCCTCTTCGAGCCGGTGTTCTAGAACGTGATGGTCCCCGGGGTCTCGGTGGTGGTGGAGGGCCGGGACTCTGTGCTCCGGGTCCTCCTCTAGAACGTGTTTCCTGGCCGGGTGCTCCAGGGCCTCGTGTTCGGCCTCCTCTTCCTCCTCCTCCTCCAGCTTGTGTTCTAGAACGTGATGGCCCTCGGACTCCCGAGGGGGGTGGAGACTGGGGACTCTGTGTTCGGGGACCTCTTCTAGAACGTCTTCCCTCACCGGGTGCTCCAGAATCTCGTGGTCGTGCGCGTGCCCGTGATCGTGGTCGTGCCCGTGATCGTGGTCCTGCGCGTGCTCGTGGTCGTGGTCCTGCGCGTGCTCGTGATCGTGGTCGTGCGCGTGATCGTGATCGTGGTCCTGCGCGTGCTCGTGGTCGTGGTCGTGCGCGTGATCGTGATCGTGGTCGTGCGCGTGATCGTGATCGTGGTCGTGCGCGTGCGCGTGATCGTGGTCCTGCGCGTGCTCGTGATCGTGGTCGTGCGCGTGATCGTGATCGTGGTCCTGCGCGTGCTCGTGATCGTGGTCCTGCGCGTGCGCGTGATCGTGGTCCTGCGCGTGCTCGTGATCGTGGTCCTGCACGTGATCGTGATCGTGGTCGTGCGCGTGATCGTGATCGTGGTCGTGCCCGTGCCCGTGGTCGTGGGCGTGCTCGTGATCGCGCGCATGCTCTTCCTCGTGCTCTTCCTCCTCGTCGACCATGTGTTCTAGAGCATCAGGGGTCTTCATCGGCCGGTGCGAGACTTCTAGAATGGGGACCCGGTGCGGTGGGACCTCTTCTAGAACGTCGGCCCTCACCGGGTGCTCCAGGAATTCGTGCCGGGCCTCCTCTTCCTCCTCTTCAAGACGATGATCTAGAACGTGGTGGTCCTCGATCTCCCGGTGGTGGTGGTGGAGGGCGGGGACCTTGTGATGCGCGACCTCTTCTAGAACGTCAGCCCTCACCGGGTGCTCCAGAACCTCGTGCCTTTCCTCCTCTCCCCCTTCGTGGAGCATATGTTCTAGACCGTGATGGTCCTCGTGGTGGTCCTCGATCTCTCGGTGGGGGTGGAGGGTGGGGACGTTGTGCTGCAGGACCTCTTCTAGAACATCAGCCCCCACCGGGTGCTCCGGGTGCCTGGCCTCCTCTTCCTCCTCTTCGAGCGTATGTTCTAGAACGTGATGGTCCTCGTATTCCAGAGGGGGGTGGAGAGTGGGGACTTTGTGCTCTGGGACCTCTTCTAGAACTTCGTGCCTCACCGGATGCTCCAGAAGCTCGTGTTCGTGTTCGTGTTCGTGTTCGTGTTCGTGCGCGTGTTCGTGTTCGTGTTCGCGCGCGTGTTCGTGTTCGTGCGCGTGCTCGTGGTCGTGTTCGTGCTCATGCTCGGCCTCTTCCTCCTCGTCGACCATGTGTTCTAGAGCATCCGGGGTCTTTATTGGCTCGTGCAGTTCTGCGAGAGTGGTCCTCACGGGGGGCTCCAGGACTCCGTGTTCGGCCTCTTCCTCCTCCTTGACGGCCTGTTCTAGAGCGTGATGGTCCTCGGGCTCTCGAGGCGGGTGGAGGGTGGGGGCTCTGTGCCCCGGGAGCTCTTCTAGAACGTCTTGCCTGACCGGTGGCTCCAGAACCTCGTGTTTGGCCTCTTCCTCCTCCTCCTCGATCTTATGTTCTAGAACGTGGTGGTCCTCTGTTTCATGGTGGGGGTGGAGAGTGTCAGCTATGTGCTCTGGGGGCTCTTCTAGAACGTCTCGCTTCACCAGAGGCTCCAGGACTACGTGACCGGCCTCCTCTTCGAGTTCATGTTCTAGAACGTGGTGGTCCTCCGTTTCATGATGGGGATGGACAAGGTGGATATCGTGCTCTGGGATCCCCTCTAGAACGTGGTGGTCCTCAGTTTCATGATGGGGGTGGACAATGTGGGCTTCGTGCTCTGGGATCTCTTCTAGAACGTCTCGCTTCACCAGGGGCTGCAAAACTACGTGACCGGCCTCCTCTTCGAGTTCATGTTCTAGAACATGGTGGTCCTCAGTTTCGTGATGAGGATGGACAAGGTGGGCTTCATGCTCTGGGATCCCTTCTAGAACGTGGTGGTCCTCAGTTTCGTGATGGGGATGGACATGGTGGATATCGTGCTCTGGGATCTCTTCTAGAACGTGGTGGTCCTCAGTTTCATGATGGGGGTGGACAATGTGGGCTTCGTGCTCTGGGATCTCTTCTAGAACGTCTCGCTTCACCAGGGGCTCCAAAACTACGTGACCGGCCTCCTCTTCGAGTTCATGTTCTAGAACATGGTGGTCCTCAGTTTCGTGATGAGGATGGACAAGGTGGGCTTCATGCTCTGGGATCCCCTCTAGAACGTGGTGGTCCTCAGTTTCATGATGGGGATGGACATGGTGGATATCGTGCTCTGGGATCTCTTCTAGAACGTGGTGGTCCTCAGTTTCATGATGGGGATGGACAAGGTGGATATCGTGCTCTGGGATCTCTTCTAGAACGTGGTGGTCCTCAGTTTCATGATGGGGGTGGACAATGTGGGCTTCGTGCTCTGGGATCTCTTCTAGAACGTCTCGCTTCACCAGGGGCTCCAAAACTACGTGACCGGCCTCCTCTTCGAGTTCATGTTCTAGAACGTGGTGGTCCTCAGTTTCATGATGGGGATGGACATGGTGGATATCGTGCTCTGGGATCCCCTCTAGAACGTGGTGGTCCTCAGTTTCATGATGGGGGTGGACAATGTGGGCTTCATGCTCTGGGACCTCCTCTTCGTGCAGATGATCTAGAACGTGGTGGTCCTCGATGTGTCGAGGGTGGTGGAGAGTGGGGACTTTGTGTCCACGGACCTCTTCTAGAATGTCCTCCCTCACCGGAGGCTCCAGAATCTCGTGTCCGCCCCTCACTTCCTCCTCCTCGAGTGTATGTTCTAGAACGTGGTGGTCTTCGGGCTCTCGATGGTGGTGGACAGCGTGGAATTCATGCTCTGGGACCTCTTCTAGAACGTCTCGCCTCACCAGAGGCACCAGATCTTCGTGATCGGCCACTTCTCCGTGAAGATGATCTAGAACGTGGTGGTCCTCGATGTGTCGAGGGGGGTGGAGAGTGGGGACTTTGTGTCCGTCCTCCTCTTCGAGTTCATGTTCTAGAACGTGGTGGTCCTCAGTTTCATGATGGGGATGGACAAGGTGGATATCGTGCTCTGGGACCTCCTCTAGAACGTGGTGGTCCTCAGTTTCATGATGGGGGTGGACGTGGTGGATATCGTGCTCTGGGACCTCCTCTAGACCGGCCTCCTCTTCGAGCAGATGATCTAGAACGTGGTGATCCTCGTCGTGTCGAGGGGGGTGGAGAGTGGGGACTTTGTGCCCCGGTACCTCTTCTAGAATGTCCTCCCTCACCGGAGGCTCCAGAATCTCATGTCCGGCCTCCTCTTCGAGGTTGTGTTCTAGAACATGGTGGTCTTCGTGCTCTCGATGGTGGTGGACAGTGTGGAATTCGTGCTCTGGGACCTCTTCATGAACGTGGTGCCTCGCCAGGGGCTCTAGAATTTCGTGTTCAGCCGCCCCTCCCTCCCCTTCGAGCAGATGATCTAGGACGTGGTGGTCCTCGATGTGTCGAGGGGGGTGGAGAGTGGGGACTTTGTGTCCACTGACCTCTTCTAGAATGTCTTCCCTCACCGGAGGCTCCAGAATCTCGTGTTCGCCCTCCTCTTCGAGTTCATGTTCCAGAACGTGGTGGTCCTCAGTTTCATGATGGGGATGGAAAATGTGGGCTTCATGCGCTGGGACCTCTTCTAGAACGTGGTGGTCCTCACTTTCATGATGGGGATGGACAAGGTGGATATCGTGCTCTGGGGCCTCTTCTAGAACGTCTCGCCTCACCAGAGGCACCAGAACCTCGTGACCGGCCTCCTCTTCGAGCAGATGATCTACAACGTGGTGGTCCTCGATGTGTCGAGGGGGGTGGAGAGTGGGGACTTTGTGTCCCGGTACCTCTACTAGAATGTCTTCCCTCACCGGAGGCTCCAGAATCTCGTGTCCGCCCTCCTCTTCCTCCTCTTCGAGTTGATGTTCTAGAACATGGTGGTCCTCCATTTCGTGATGGGGATGGAAAAGGTGGATATCGTGCTCTGGGACCTCTTCTAGAACGTCTCGCCTCACCAGAGGCACCAGAACTTCGTGACCGGCCTCCTCTTCGAGCAGACGATCTAGAACGTGGTGATCGTCGATGTGTCGAGGGGGGTGGAGAGTGGGGACTTTGTGTCCCGGTACCTCTACTAGAATGTCCTCCCTCACCGGAGTCTCCAGAATCTCGTGTCCGCCCTCCTCTTCCTCCTTTTCGAGTTTATGTTCTAGAACGTGGTGGTCCACCGTTTCATGATGGGGATGGAAAAAGTGGACTTCCTGATCTGGGACCTCTTCTAGAACGTCTCGCCTCACCAGAGGCACCAGAACTTCGTGACCGGCCACTTCTTCGTGAAGATGATCTAGAACGTGGTGGTCCTCGATGTGTCGAGGAGGGTGGAGAATGGGGACCTTGTGTCCATGGACCTCTTCTAGAATGTCTTCCCTCACCGGAGGCTCCAGAATCTCGTGTCCGCCCTCCTCTTCCTCCTCTTCGAGTGTATGTTCTAGAACATGGTGGTCCTCCGTTTCATGATGGGGATGGAAAAGGTGGGCTTCATGCTCTGGGACCTCTTCTAGAACGTGGTGGTCCTCCGTTTCATGATGGGGATGGAAAAGGTGGGCTTCATGCTCTGGGACCTCTTCTAGAACGTGGTGGTCCTCAGTTTCATGATGGGGGTGGACAATGTGGGCTTCATGCTCTGGGATCTCCTCTAGAACGTCTCGCCTCACCAGAGGCCCCAGAACTTCGTGACCGGCCTCCTCTTCGAGCAGATGTTCTAGAACGTGGTGGTCCTCGGGCTCTCGGTAGGAGTGGACAACGTGGACTTCGTGTTCTGGGACCTCTTCTAGAACGTCTCGCCTCACCAGAGGCTCCAGGACTTCGTGGTCGGCCGCCTCCTCGAGCATGTGTTCTAGAGCGTGGTGGTCTTCGGGCTCTAGAGGGGAGTGGACAACGTGGACCTCGTGCGGTGGGGCCTCTTCTAGAACAGCCTCCCTCACCGGGTGCTCCAGGACTTCGTGTTTGGCATCCTCTTCCTCCTCTTTCAGCATGTGTTCTAGAGCGTGTTGGTATTCGGGCTCTAGAGGGGAGTGGACAACATGGACCTCGTGCAGCAGGGGCTTTTCTAGAACAGCCTCCCTCACCGGGTGCTCCAGAACTTCGTGTATGGGCTCCTCTCCCTCCACTTTGACGACATGTTCTAGAACGTGGTGGTCTTCGGGTTCTAGAGGGGGGTGGAGAGTGGGGGCTGCGTGCCCCGCGACCTCTACTAGAACGTCCGGCCTCACCGGCGGCTCCAGAACCTCGTGTTTAGCCATTTCCTCCTCTTCGAGCTTGTGTTCTAGAACGTGGTGGTCATCGGGCCGCAGAGGGAAGTGGACAAGGTGGACCTCGTGCGGTGGGGTCTCTTCTAGAACAGCCTCCCTCACCGGGTGCTCCAGAACTTCGTGTTTGGCCATTTCCCCCTCTTCGAGCTGGTGTTCTAGAACATGGTGGTGGTCGTGCTCTAGATGGGGGTGGACAACGTGGACCTCATGATGTGGGACGTCCTCTAGGACGTCTTCCGTGGCCGGGTGCTCCAGAACTTCGTGTTCGGCCATCTCCCCATCTTCGAGCTCGTGTTCTAGAACATGGCGGTGATCTAGAACGTGGTGGTCGTCGGGCTCTAGATGGGGGTGGACAACGTGGACCCCATGATGTGGGACGTCCTCTAGGACGTCTTCCATCGCCGGCAGCTCCAATACCTCGTGTTCGGCCGCCCCTCCCGCCTCCTGGAGCAGATGTTCTGGAACGTGAGGGTCTTCGGGCCCCCGCGGGGGGTGGAGAGTGGGGGCTTTGTGCCCGGTGACCTCTTCTAGACGGTCCCACCTCACCGGCGGCGCGAGGACCAAGTGGCTGGCCTTTTCCTCCTCTTCGAGCTTGTGTTCTAGAAGGCGGTGGTAGTCGGGCTCGAGGTGGGGGTGGACATCGTGGACCTCGTGATGTGGGAGCTCTTCTAGAACGTCTTCTATCGCCGGCGGCTCGAATACCTCGTGTTCGGCCGCCCCTCCCACCTCCTTGAGCAGATGATCCAGAATGTATTGCTCCTCGGACTCTCGAGGGGGGACCTCTTCTAGAACGTCCTGCCTGGCCGGGGGCTCTAGGAGCAAGTGGTATCCTTTTTCTTCCTCTTTGAGCAGATGTTCTAGAACGTGCTGGTCTCCGGGCTCTCGCGGGACTTCGATGGTGGGGATCTTCTGCGGGGGGGGCTCTTCTAGAACGTCGATGACCGTCGGCGGCTCCGGGGCCTCCTCTTGGTCGGCCTGGGGCAGGACGATCTCCTGCTCGACCACGGCCTGCAGCACGTCCTTGGCCGGCGGGGCCTCTAACGCTTTCTGCGGCTTCCCGCCCGGCCCCTGCGCGCCGGCCCGCCCGGCCCCGGGGGGCTGCTGGGGGGCCGGGCCGGGCCGGAGGTGGGCCGAGAGAGGGTGGTGGTAGCGGGGGAAGTCGCTGAGCGGAGGGGCGGGGCGATGGTGGGGGGCCGCGCGCGCGGCCGCGGGGAGGCGGTGCCGGTGGAAGAGGCGGGGGGGCTTCCCCATCGGCCACTGGGCCCGCTCGACCACCTCCACCACCTCCTTCCCCTCCCCCCCCTCCTTCTCCAACTCCCGCTCCACCACCTCCTCCACCTCGTCCTCCTCCTTCTCGTCCTCCTCCCTCTCCACCTCCACCGCCTCTTTCAGGACCTCCTCCGGGTCCAAGGGCTTCAGGATCTTGACCTTGGAGACAGGCCGCAGCACGGCCATGGTCTCGGTGGGCTTCGGGCTCTCCGTGGTGGTCTTGTGCCTGAGCTTGATGGTCAGGGAGGGCCGGCGGGGCCTACGAGACGGTTTGGGCCTTCCGGTGGTGGTGGTGTTGGCCGTGGTGGTGGTGGTGGTGTTGGCCACAGTGGAGCTGACCGTGGTCACCATGGTTACGGTGGTGTAGGGGGCCTCTGTGGTGCCGGAAGACGTGGCGGAAGACTTGCCGGTGCTCTGCAGGGCCGCCTGGACGTGCGGGGGCACGATGTGGTGCAGGTGGAGGGAGGGCATGGGGTAGTCATTGTCCAGCTCGGGCAGGGAGCGGGCCACGAGCCTCGGGTGCAAGCTAGGCCCCTGCCCGCGCCCTCTGGGGTAGGCCCGGGACCGAGACGGAGAGGCATGGGCATCGCGCCAGCGTTCGGGGTAGGCCGCAGGCTCGGGGTCGGACAGCCGGCCTCTGATGTAGGCCCCGGGCTGGCGCAGGGAGGTCTGGGCCTCAGGCCTGACTTGGGGGTAGGCCTCATACCGGGGGTCGAGGTCCTCGGGCTCGTAGTAGGCCTCGGGCCTTGGGAAAGGCGCAGGCTGAAGGCGGGGGTAGGCCACAGGCCGGAGGTTGGGGTCCCGGTGGTGGGAGTGGACTTGGGGCCTAGGCCGAGAGGGCCGGGCTTCGTGCCGGGCCTGGGGGTAGGCCCAGGAGTCCGGCCGGGCCCGCAGACGAGCCCAGGGCCCCGGGAGGACGGGGAGGGGGGCGGGGCGTAGGGGGGGCCGGAGCAGCGGGGCCTCCTCGTCAGGCTCCATGATGATGGAGACCATGTCGTCGATCATGTCCGAGGCCTCGGCACCTGGGGCCTGCGCCGACCCGGGGTCCAGGGCGACGGGCAATGGGCAGGACACCCTCTGTGGGGAGAGAGGGCCCAGGTCAGAGGGCAGTTAGGCGCGGAACGGGGGCCAAAGAGGGGGGGGCGGTCAAGGGGGGGTCAGAGGTTAGATGCTAGTTCAGGGTCAGGGAGGGGAAGGGTCAGAAGTTAGAGGTCAGATCAGGTTCAAGGGGAAGGGTCAGAAGGTTAGAGGTCGGATCAGGGTCAAGGGGTGGTAGGGTCAGAGGTTAGAAAAGTCCGGGAGCAGAGCAAGGACGCCCGTTGGCTGAGCAGTAAAGTAAGTGCTAATCACAGTTGAACAGGCAGTTTAAGTGAGAAGTCAGGTAAATTGGACAATCAGGCAATTTAAATTGGTGATATAAGCAAGGCTCACAAAAGGGTGCAGCCCTGTTCAAGTGCAGCCCTGTTCAGGTGCAGCCCAGTGAGAAAAGTGCGAGTCTTTGGCTGCGAGTCTTCGGCGAGGAGGCTGAGGTGAGGAGGATACCATTGTTTTAAGCCAGAGCTGGTTATAGGCACAAGGTGATGGCGGAAAAGTTGGTGCGGTGTGTTTCCTGCAGGATGTGGGAAGACAGGGACGTCGCGGGAGCTTCTGGGAGCTACACCTGCAAGAACTGTGTCCAGGTGCAGCTCCTGAAGGGACGTGTAGTGGAGTTGGAGAGGCAGTTGGATGACCTCAGGGCCATCCGGGAATGCGAGAGTTTCCTCGACAGGACCTATTGTGAGGCTGTCACGCCAAGGGTCCAGGTCGAGCGAAGGTGGGAGACTGTTTCCGGGGGGAGTGGACGTGGACTACAGGAGACCCCAGTGGCTGTGCCTATTGCAAATAGGTATACCCTCTTGGGAACTGTCGGGGCAGAAGACGTTTCCAGTCCGAGTGGCGGACCTGTTGGCAAGGATACACGACAGGGGAGACCGAAGTCTGGAAGAGCCGTAGTGGTCGGTGACTCCATAGTCCGAGGGACGGATAGAAGATTCTGTGGCAGCAGGAGGGACTTGAGGATGGTCTGTTGCCTCCCTGGTGCCAGGGTTCAACACATCACGGACCGGCTTCAGAAAATCCTAGCGCGGGAAGGCGATCAACCTGAAGTCGTTGTGCACGTGGGCACGAATGACGTCGGGCGGAAGAGGAAGGAGGTGCTACAGCGGGAGTTTAGAGAGTTGGGAAAAGCGCTGAGAAGTAGGACGTCGAAGGTGGTTATCTCTGGACTGCTACCGGTACCTCGTGCTGGTGAGGCCAGGAACAGAGAGATAGAGGGTATGAATTTATGGCTGAGGGACTGGTGCAGAGAGCAGGGATTTAGATTTCTGGACCACTGGGATCTCTTCTGGGCTAGGGGTGACTTGTACAAAAGGGACGGGTTGCATCTTAACAGCAGGGGGACAAACATTCTGGCAGGCAGGTTTGCTAGTGTGACACCTGTGGCTTTAAACTAAGTAGTGGGGGGGAGGGGTTAACAAATTGTGAATATGAAGATGAGGTCAAAGGGAATACAGGAGATATTGCAAAAGACTCTCGGAAGAATGGGAACAGAAGTTCTAGAGGGGAAAAGAAATTAAGGGCAGGGCCAATTGTGAACGATGTGAGAGGGGAGGTAAATACAGAAGTTAAAGTGTTGTACTTAAATGCGCGTAGTATAAAAAATAAAGTGGATGAGCTTGAGGCTCAGTTAGTCATGGGCAAGTATGATGTTGTAGGGATCACTGAGACATGGCTACAAGAGGACCAGGGCTGGGAACTGAATATTCAGGGGTACACAACGTATAGAAAAGACAGACAGGTGGGCAGAGGGGGTGGGGTTGCTCTGATGGTAAGGAATGATATTCATTCCCTTGCAAGGGGTGACATAGAATCAGGAGATGTTGAATCAGTATGGATAGAAATGAGAAATTGTAAGGGTAAAAAGACCCTAATGGGAGTTATCTATAGGCCCCCAAACAGTAGCCTCGACTTAGGGTGCAAGTTAAATCAGGAGATAAAATTGGCGTGTCAAAAATGTAATGCTACGGTGGTTATGGGAGATTTCAACATGCAGGTAGACTGGGAAAATCAGGTTGGAAATGGACCCCAGGAAAGAGAGTTTGTAGAGTGCCTTCGAGATGGATTCTTAGAACAGCTTGTACTGGAGCCTACCAGGGAGAAGGCAATTCTGGATTTAGTGTTGTGTAATGATCCTGATCTGATAAGGGGACTAGAGGTAAAAGAGCCATTAGGAGGCAGTGATCACAACATGATAAGTTTTACTCTGCAAATGGAAAGGCAGAAGGGAAAATCGGAAGTGTCGGTATTGCAGTATAGCAAAGGGGATTACAGAGGCATGAGGCGGGAGCTGGCCAAAATTGATTGGAAGGAGGCCCTAGCAGGGAAGACGGTAGAACAGCAATGGCAGGTATTCCTGGGAATAATGCAGAGGTTGCAGGATCAATTTATTCCAAAGAGGTGGAAAGACTCTAAGGGGAGTAAGAGACACCTGTGGCTGACAAGGGAAGTCAGGGACAGCATAAAAATTAAGGAGAGGAAGTATAACATAGCAAAGAAGAGTGGGAAGACAGAGGATTGGGACTCTTTTAAAGAGCAACAAAAGTTAACTAAAAAGGCAATACGGGGAGAAAAGATGAGGTACAGAGGGTAAACTAGCCAATAATATAAAGGAGGATAGCAAAAGTTTTTTTAGGTACGTGAAGAGGAAAAAAATAGTCAAGGCAAATGTGGGTCCCTTGAAGACAGAAGCAGGGGAATTTATTATGGGGAACAAAGAAATGGCAGACGAGTTAAACCGTTACTTTGGATCTGTCTTCACTGAGGAAGATACACACAATCTCCCAAATGTTCTAGGGGCCGGAGAACCTAGGGTGATGGAGGAACTGAAGGAAATCCACATTAGGCAGGAAATGGTTTTGGGTAGACTGATGGGACTGAAGGCTGATAAATCCCCAGGGCCTGATGGTCTGCATCCCAGAGTACTTAAGGAGGTGGCTCTAGAAATAGTGGAAGCATTGGAGATCATTTTTCAATGTTCTATAGATTCAGGATCAGTTCCTGTGGATTGGAGGATAGCAAATGTTATCCCACTTTTTAAGAAAGGAGGGAGAGAGAAAACGGGTAATTATAGACCAGTTAGTCTGACATCAGTGGTGGGGAAGATGCTGGAGTCAATTATAAAAGACGAAATTGCTGAGCATTTGGATAGCAGTAACGGGATCATTCCGAGTCAGCATGGATTTACGAAGGGGAAATCATGCTTGACAAATCTACTGGAATTTTTTGAGGATGTAACTAGGAAAATTGACAAGGGAGAGTCAGTGGATGTGGTGTACCTCGACTTTCAGAAAGCCTTCGACAAGGTCCCACATAGGAGATTAGTGGGCAAAATTAGGGCACATGGTATTGGGGGTAGGGTATTGACATGGATAGAAAATTGGTTAACAGACAGAAAGCAAAGAGTGGGGATAAATGGGTCCCTTTCGGAATGGCAGGCAGTGACCAGTGGGGTACCGCAAGGTTCGGTGCTGGGACCCCAGCTATTTACGATATACATTAATGACTTGGACGAAGGGATTAAAAGTACCATTAGCAAATTTGCAGATGATACTAAGTTGGGGGGTAGTGTGAATTGTGAGGAAGATGCAATAAGGCTGCAGGGTGACCTGGACAGGTTGTGTGAGTGGGCGGATACATGGCAGATGCAGTTTAATGTAGATAAGTGTGAGGTTATTCACTTTGGAAGTAAGAATAGAAAGGCAGATTATTATCTGAATGGTGTCAAGTTAGGAGGAGGGGGAGTTCAACGAGATCTGGGTGTCCTAGTGCATCAGTCACTGAAAGGAAGCATGCAGGTTCAGCAGGCAGTGAAGAAAGCCAATGGAATGTTGGCCTTCGTAACAAGAGGAGTTGAGTATAGGAGCAAAGAGGTCCTTCTACAGTTGTACCGGGCCCTGGTGAGACCGCACCTGGAGTACTGTGTGCAGTTTTGGTCTCCAAATTTGAGGAAGGATATTCTTGCTATGGAGGGCGTGCAGCGTAGGTTCACTAGATTAATTCCCGGAATGGCGGGACTGTCGTATGTTGAAAGGCTGGAGCGATTGGGCTTGTATACACTGGAATTTAGAAGGATGAGGGGGGATCTTATTGAAACATATAAGATAATTAGGGGATTGGACACATTAGAGGCAGATAACATGTTCCCAATGTTGGGGGAGTCCAGAACAAGGGGCCACAGTTTGAGAATAAGGGGTAGGCCATTTAGAACGGAGATGAGGAAGAACTTTTTCAGTCAGAGGGTGGTGAAGGTGTGGAATTCTCTGCCTCAGAAGGCAGTGGAGGCCAGTTCGTTGGATGCTTTCAAGAGAGAGCTGGATAGAGCTCTTAAGGATAGCGGAGTGAGGGGGTATGGGGGAGAAGGCAGGAACGGGGTACTGATTGATAGTGATCAGCCATGATCGCATTGAATGGCGGTGCTGGCTCGAAGGGCTGAATGGCCTACTCCTGCACCTATTGTCTATTGTCTATTGTCTATAACTCAGTTTAGGGTCAAGGGTAGTCAGAAGTTAGAGGTCAGATCAGGTTCAAGGAAAGGGTCAGAAGGTTAGTCAGTTCACGGTCGGGGTGGGAGGGTCAGAGGTTAGAGGTCGGTTTGGGGTCAAGGGGGAAGGGACAGAGGTTAGTGGTCAGATCAGGGTCAAGGGGAAAGGGTCAGAGGTCAGATTGGGGTCATGGGAAAGGGTCAGAGGTTAGAGGTCAGATGGGGGTAAAATGTGAGGGTCAGATGTCAGAGGTCAGATCGGGGTCAAGGGGAAGGGTCAGAAGTCAGTCAGATCGTGGTCAAAGGGAGAGTCAGAGTTTAAAGGTCGGTTCAGGGTCAAGTGGGAGGGTCAGAGGTTAGAGTTCAGATCGGGGTCAAGGGGGAGGATCGGAGATTAGAGGGGGATCAGAGGCTCAGTGGTGAGGGGTCAGGGGTTATGAGCCAGTTAGTTCAGGGTCAAGGGGGGCAGGGTCAGAGGATGGAGGTCAGATTGGGCTCCGTGGGGCATGGGGTCAGAGGTTAGAGGATCAGAGGTGAAGGTTCGGGGTGAAAGGGAGGAGGGGTGAAGGGGTCAGACGTGAGAGGTTGGTCCAGGGACAAGGGAAAGAGGTCACGGGTTGGATCAGGGTCATAGAAGCAGAGAAACACAGACAACAGGTGCAGGAGGAGGCCACTCGGCCCTTCCAGCCTGTACGCACCGCCATTCACTGCGATCGCGGCTGACTGTCCACAATCAGTACCCCGTGCCTGCCTTCTCCCCGTACCCCTTGATCCCACTAGCCCCTAGAGCTCTATCTAACTCTCTCTTAAACCCATCCAGTGAATCGGCCTCCACTGCCCTCTGTGGCAGAGAATCCCACACATTCACAACTGCAAACGTTCCTCCTCACCTCAGTTTTAAACGGCCTCCCCTTTATTCTTAGACTGTGTGGCCCCTGGTTCTGGACTCCCCCAACATTGGGAACATGTTTCCTGCATCGAGCTTGTCCGGTCCTTTTATAATTTTACACGTCTCGATAAGATCCCCCTCTCGTCCTTCTAAACTCCAGCGAACACAAGCCCAGTCGACCCGATCTTTCCTCGTACGACAGTCCCGCCATCCCGGGGATTAACCTGGTGAACCTACGCTGCACCGCCTCAATAGCAAGGACGTCCTTCCTCAAACTAGGAGACCAAAACTGCACACAGTACTCCAGGTGCGGTCTCACTAGGGCCCTGTACAACTGCAGAAGGGCCTCTTTGCTCCTATACTCAACTCCTCTTGTTATGAAGGCCAACATGCCATTGGCTTCCTCAAGGGGAGGAAAGGTCGGAGTTCAGAGGGAGGGGTCAGAGGCTCGGAGGCGAGGGGTGAGGGGTTATGGGTCAGGTCGTTCAGGGTCAAGGGGAGCGAGTGTCAGAGGTCAGACTGGGATCTGGGGAGAGAGGTCAGAGGTTCGGGGTGAACTCGTGAATCGGGGGGGGGAGAGGGGAGAGGGGAAGGGTCAGGGGTGAGGGAGAGTCGAAGGTCCGGGTCGAAGGGGTGAGAGGTCGGAGGTGGGGATCGCGAGGGGGAAAGGTCGGACGCCATCGATCGAGGTCACGGGTCAGAGGTGAAGGTTCAGAAACAAGGGGGAGGGTCACGGGGAGGAGGTTAAAGTAAGAAACCAGAGAGAGGGCGAGAGTTTAGGGCCTGTTTCAAGATGGCCGACTTTTGCCTCCTGTTTCAAGATGGCCGACTTTTGCCTCCTGTTTACGCGCTGTGTCTCCAAACTAAATTAGTGCGTGTGTGTGTGTGTGTGTGTGTGTGGGGTGTGTGTGTGTGTGTGTGTGTGTGTGTGTGTGTGTGTGTGTGTGTGTGTGTGTGTGTGTGTGCGAAGGATGAGGGGGGATCTTATTGAAACATATAAGATAATTAGGGGATTGGACACATTAGAGGCAGGAAACATGTTCCCAATGTTGGGGGAGTCCAGAACAAGGGGCCACAGTTTAAGAATAAGGGGTCGGCCATTTAGAACGGAGATGAGG
>NC_135991.1:16127652-16140213 GCF_053455715.1 Rhinoraja longicauda
CTTCTCCCCATACCCCCTGACTCCGCTATCCTTAAGAGCTCTATCTAGCTCTCTCTTGACGATCTAGTTCTCTCTTGAGTGCTCTATCTCGAGCTCTATCCTTAAGAGCTCTATCTAGCTCTCTCTTGACGATCTAGTTCTCTCTTGAGTGCTCTATCTCGAGCTCTATCCTTAAGAGCTCTATCTAGCTCTCTCTTGAATGCATTCAGGGAATTGGCCTCCACTGCCCTTCTGAGGCAGAGAATCCCACAGATTCACAACTCTCTGACTGAAAAAGTTTTTCCTCATCTCCGTTCTAAATGGCCGACCCCTTATTCTCAAACTGTGGCCCCTGGTTCTGGACTCCCCCAACATTGGGAACATGTTTCCTGCCTCTAACGTGTCCAACCCCTTAATAATCTTATACGTTTCGATAAGATCCCCTCTCATCCTTCTAAATTCCAGTGTATACAAGCCCAGTCGCTCCAGTCTTTCAACATACGACAGTCCCGCCATTCCGGGAATTAACCTGGTGAACCTAATAACGAGAGGATTGAGTATAGGAGTAAAGAGGTCCTTCTGCAGTTGTACAGGGCCCTGGTGAGACCGCACCTGGAGTACTGTGTGCAGTTTTGGTCTCCTAGTTTGAGGAAGGACGTCCTTGCTATTGAGGCAGTGCAGCGTAGGTTCACCAGGTTAATCCCCGGGATGGCGGGACTGTCGTACGAGGAAAGATTGGAAAGACTGGGGCTTGTGTTCGCTGGAGTTTAGAAGGACGAGAGGGGGATCTTATAGAGAGACGTGTAAAATTATAAAAGGACCGGACAAGCTAGATGCAGGAAACATGTTCCCAATGTTGGGGGAGTCCAGAACCAGGGGCCACACAGTCTAAGAATAAAGGGGAGGCCGTTTAAAACTGAGGTGAGGAGGAACGTTTGCAGTTGTGAATGTGTGGGATTCTCTGCCACAGAGGGCAGTGGAGGGCGATTCACTGGATGGGTTTAAGAGAGAGTTAGATAGAGCTCTAGGGGCTAGTGGGATCAAGGGGTACGGGGAGAAGGCAGGCACGGGTTACTGATTGTGGACGGTCAGCCGCGATCACAGTGAATGGCGGTGCGTACAGGCTGGAAGGGCCGAGTGGCCTCCTCCTGCATCTATTTTCTATGTTTCTATGTTTCGCACGCACGCACAAACACACATACACTCTCTCAATCTCATGCTATCTCATTTTTGGAGAGTTGGGTTGAGTTGGGTTAGGTTAGGTTGGGTTGGGTTGAGTTCAGTTGGGTTGAGTTGAGTTGGGTTGGGTTGGATTGAGTTGGGTTGAGTTGGGTTGAGTTGAGTTGGGTTGGGTTAAGTTGGGTTGGGTTGAGTTGGGTTAGGTTGGGTTGGGTTGAGTTCAGTTGGGTTGGGTTGAGTTGGGTTGAGTGTGGGTTGAGTTGAGTTGGGTTAGGTTGACTTGGGTTGCGTTGAGTTGGGTTGGGTTGGATTGAGTTGGATTGGGTTGGGTTGAGTTGGGTTGAGTTTTGTTGAATTTTGGAGAGTTGGGTTGGGTTGGGTTGAGTTGGGTTGGGTTGAGTTTGGTTGGGTAGAGTTGGGTTGGGTTGAGTTGGGTTGAGTTTTGTTGATTTTTGGAGAGTTGGGTTGGGTTGGGTTGAGTTGGGTTGCGATGGGTCGATTTTTGGTGAGTTGGGTTGGGTTGGGTTGAGTTGACTTGTGTTGACTTGGGCTGGGTTGAGTTGGGTTGAGTTGAGTTGGGTTGAGTTGGGTTGGGTTGGGTTGAGTTGAATTGGGTTGGGTTGAGTTGGGTTGAGTTGGATTGGGTTGAGTTAGGTTGGGTTGTGTTGAGTTGGATTGGGTTGAGTTGAATTGGGTTGGTTTGGGTGCAGCAGTGGTTTGGTTGATTTTTGGAGAGTTGGGTTGGATGGGTTGGGTTGAGTTTGGTTGGGTTGGGTTGAGTTGGGTTGGGTTGGGTTGAGTTGAGTTGGGTTGAGTTGACTTGGGCTGGGTTGAGTTGAATTGGGTTGGGGTGGGTTGGGTTGAGTTGAGTTAGGTTGAGTTAGGTTGGGTTGAGTTGAGTTGGGTTGAGTTGGGTTGGGTTGAGTTGGGTTGGGTTGGGTTGATTTTTGGTGAGTTGGGTTGTGTTGGGTTGGGTTGAGTTGAGTTGGGTTGAGTTGGGTTGAGTTGGGTTGGGTTGAGTTGGGTTGAGTTGGGTTGAATTGAGTTGGGTTGGGTTGATTTTTGGTGAGTTGGGTTGGGTTGGGTTGACTCAACCCAACCCAACTCAACCCAAGCCAATAATTCAACTCAACCCAGCCCAAGTCAACCCAACCCAACCCAACTCACCAAAAATCGACCCAACGCAACCCAACTCAAGGGGTTGGGTTGAGTTGGGTTGGGTTGAGTTGAGTTGGGTTGGGTTGAGTTGAGTTGGGTTGAGTTGGGTTGGGTTGGGTTGAGTTGGGTTGGGTTGGGTTGGGTTGAGTTGAATTGGGTTGGGTTGGGTTGGGTTGGGTTGGGTTGAGTTGGGTTGGATTGGGTTGAGTTGGGTTGAGTTGAGTTGAATTGGGTTGGGTTGGGTTGGGTTGAGTTGAATTGGGTTGGGTTGACTTGGGCTTGGTTGAGTTGAATTGAGTTGGGTTCAGTTGGGTTGAGTTCGGTTGAGTTGGGTTGGGTTGGGTTGGGTTGGGTTGAGTTGAATTGGGTTGGGTTAGGTTGAGTTGAGTTGGGTTGAGTTGGGTTGGATTAGGTTGAGTTGGGTTGGGTTGAGTTGGGTTGGATTGGGTTGAATTGGGTTGGATTGAGTTGGGTTGAGTTGGGTTGAGTTGGGTTGAGTTGGGTTGATTTTTGGTGAGTTGGGTTGGGTTGGGTTGAGTTGAGTTGGGTTGAGTTGGGTTGGGTTGAGTTGAGTTGGGTTGGGTTGAGTTGGGTTGGGTTGAGTTGGGTTGGGTTGAGTTGGGTTGGGTTGAGTAGGGTTGCGTTAAATTGGATTGGTTGGGTTGAGTTGGGTTGGGTTGAGTTGGGTTGGGTTGAGTTGGGTTGGGTTAAATTGGATTGGGTTGGGTTGAGTTGGGTTGGGTTGAGTTGGGTTGGGTTGAGTTGAGTTGAGTTGGATTGAGTTGGGTTGGGTTGAATTGGGTTGGGGTGGGTTGGGTTGAGTTGAGTTAGGTTGAGTTGGGTTGGGTTGAGTTGGGTTGAGTTGGGTTGGGTTGGGTTGAGTTGGGTTGGGTTGGGTTGATTTTTGGTGAGTTGGGTTGTGTTGGGTTGGGTTGAGTTGAGTTGGGTTGAGTTGGGTTGAGTTGGGTTGGGTTGAGTTGGGTTGAGTTGGGTTGAATTGAGTTGGGTTGGGTTGATTTTTGGTGAGTTGGGTTGGGTTGGGTTGACTCAACCCAACCCAACATCAACCCAAGCCAATAATTCAACTCAACCCAGCCCAAGTCAACCCAACCCAACCCAACTCACCAAAAATCGACCCAACGCAACCCAACTCAAGGGGTTGGGTTGAGTTGGGTTGGGTTGAGTTGAGTTGGGTTGGGTTGAGTTGAGTTGGGTTGAGTTGGGTTGAGTTGGGTTGGGTTGGGTTGGGTTGAGTTGAATTGGGTTGGGTTGGGTTGGGTTGGGTTGGGTTGAGTTGGGTTGGATTGGGTTGAGTTGGGTTGAGTTGAATTGGGTTGGGTTGGGTTGGGTTGAGTTGAATTGGGTTGGGTTGACTTGGGCTTGGTTGAGTTGAATTGAGTTGGGTTCAGTTGGGTTGAGTTCGGTTGAGTTGGGTTGGGTTGGGTTGGGTTGGGTTGAGTTGAATTGGGTTGGGTTAGGTTGAGTTGAGTTGGGTTGAGTTGGGTTGGATTAGGTTGAGTTGGGTTGGGTTGAGTTGGGTTGGATTGGGTTGAATTGGGTTGGGTTGAGTTGGGTTGAGTTGGGTTGATTTTTGGTGAGTTGGGTTGGGTTGGGTTGAGTTGAGTTGGGTTGAGTTGGGTTGGGTTGAGTTGAGTTGGGTTGGGTTGAGTTGGGTTGGGTTGAGTTGGGTTGGGTTGAGTTGGGTTGGGTTGAGTAGGGTTGCATTAAATTGGATTGGTTGGGTTGAGTTGGGTTGGGTTGAGTTGGGTTGGGTTGAGTTGGGTTGGGTTAAATTGGATTGGGTTGGGTTGAGTTGGGTTGGGTTGGGTTGAGTTGAGTTGAGTTGGATTGAGTTGGGTTGGGTTGAATTGGGTTGGGTTGGGTTGGGTTGGGTTGGTTGATTTTTGGTGAGTTGGGTTGAGTTGAGTTGAGTTGAATTGGGTTGAGTTGGGTTGACTTGGGCTGGGTTGAGTTGAATTGGGTTGGGTTGAGTTGGGTTGAATTGGATTGGGTTGGGTTGAGTTGGGTTGGGTTGAGTTGGATTGGGTTGGGAGAGAGAGATTGGGGAGCGATGGGGAGATGGCGGGTGACACTCACGGTGCAGCAGTGGTTTGGTTGAATTTTGGAGAGTTGGGTTGGATGGGTTGGGTTGAGTTGGGTTGGATGGGTTGGGTTGAGTTGGGTTGGGTTGGGTTGGGTTGAGTTGGGTTGGGTTGAGTTGGGTTGGGTTGACTTGGGCTGGGTTGAGTTGGGTTGATTTTTGGTGAGTTGTGTTGGGTTGAGTTGGGTTGAGTTGAATTGGGTTGGGTTGAGTTGGGTTGGGTTGAGTTGAATTGGGTTGAGTTGAGTTGAATTGGGTTGGGTTGACTTGAGTTGGGTTGGGTTGAGTTGGGTTGGGTTGAGTTTGGTTGGGTTGGGTCGATTTTTGGTGAGTTGGGTTGGGTTGGGTTGGGTTGGGTTGAGTTGGGTTGGGTTGAGTTGGGTTGGGCTGGGTTGAGTTGGGTTGAGTTGGGTTGAGTTGGGTTGGGATGATTTTTGGAGTGTTGGGTTGGGTTGCGTTGGGTTGAGTTTGGTGGTGTTGGGTTGGGCTAGGTTGAGTTGGTTTGATTTTTGGAGAGTTGGGTTGGGTTGAATTGGGTTGAGTTCAGTTGGGTTGAGTTTGGTTGGGTTGGGTTGAGTTGGGTTGGGTTGAGTTGGATTGAGTTGGGTTGATTTTTGGTGAGTTGGGTTGGGTTGAGTTGGGTTGAGTTGAGTTGGGTTGAGTTGGGATGGGTTGGGTTGGGTTGAGTTGGGTTGAGTTGGGTTGATTTTTGGTGAGTTGGGTTGGGTTGGGTTGAGTTGAGTTGGCTTGGGTTGGGTTGAGTTGGGTTGGGTTGAGTTGGGTTGAGTTGGATTGGGTTGGGTTGACTTGAGTTGGGTTGAGTTGGGTTGGGTTGAGTTGGGTTGAGTTGGGTTGGGTTGAGTTGCGTTGATTTTTGGTGAGTTGGGTTGGGTTGGGTTGGGTTGAGTTGAGTTGGGTTGGGTTGAGTTGAATTGGGTTGGGTTGGGTTGGGTTGAGTTGGGTTGGGATGGGTTGAGTTGGGTTGAGTTAGGTTGAGTTGGGTTGGGTTGGGTTGAGTTGAGTTGGGTTGGGTTGAGTTGGGTTGATTTTTGGTGAGTTGGGTTGGGTTGAGTTGGGTTGGGTTGATTTTTGGTGAGTTGTGTTGGGTTGGGTTGAATTGGGTTGGGTTGAGTTGGATTGGGTTGAATTGGGTTGGGTTGAGTTGGGTTGAGCTGAGTTGGGTTGGGTTAGATTGGGTTGAGTTGGGTTGGGTTGAATTGGGTTGGGTTGGTTTGAGTTGGGTTGAGTTGGGTTGGGTTGAGTTGGATTGGGTTGAGATGAGTTGGGTTGCGTTGGGTTGGGTTGATTTTTGGTGAGTTGGGTTGGGTTGGGTTGGGTTGACTCAACCCAACCCAACTCAACCCAACCCAACCCAATTCAACTCAACTCAACCCAATTCAACTCAACCCAGCCCAAGTCAACGCAACCCAACCCAACTCACCAAAAATCGACCCAACGCAACCCAACTCAAGGGTTGGTTTGGGTTGAGTTGGGTTGGGTTGGGTTGAGTTGGGTTGAGTTGGGTTGGGTTGGGTTGAATTGGGTTGGATTGAGTTGGGTTGGGTTGAGTTGGGTTGGGTTGGGTTGGGTTGGGTGAGGGAGACTGGGGAGCGATGGGGAGATGGCAGTGGACACTCACGGTGCAGCAGTGGTTAATGAACCGCGCTAGATTCCCCGATTTCGTCGCGTCGATGATCGTGTCGTGGTCGACGCGGAAGAGGTAACTGCTCCCGATGCCGGCGTCCTCGTATCTCCGCTCTCGCATGTCAGCAACCACCTGGAGCACAGAGGAAGAGAGAGAGAGAGAGAGAGAGAGAGAGAGAGAGAGAGTTGGGTTGAGTTAGGTTAGGGGGAGGTGCAGCGAGACCTGGGTGTCCTTGTACACCAGTCACCGAATATTGGCGTGCAGGTACAGCAGGCAGTGAAGAAAGCCAATGGCACGTTGGCCTTCATAACGAGAACAGTTGAGTTTAGGAGTAAAGAGGTCCTTCTGCAGTTGTCCAGGGCCCTGGTGAGACCGCACCTGGAGTACTGTGTACAGTTTTGGTCTCCTAGTTTGAGTTTAGGAGCAAGGAGGTCCTTCTGCAGTTGTACAGGGCCCTGGTGAGACCGCACCTGGAGTACTGTGTGCAGTTTTGGTCTCCTAGTTTGAGGAAGGACGTCCTTGCTATTGAGGCAGTGCAGCGTAGGTTCACCAGGTTAATCCCCGGGATGGCGGGACTGTCGTACGAGGAAAGATTGGAAAGACTGGGCTTGTGTTCGCTGGAGTTTAGAAGGACGAGAGGGGGATCTTATAGAGAGACGTGTAAAATTATAAAAGGACTGGACAAGCTAGATGCAGGAAACATGTTCCCAATGTTGGGGGAGTCCAGAACCAGGGGCCACACAGTCTAAGAATAAAGGGGAGGGCGTTTAAAACTGAGGTGAGGAGGAACGTTTGCAGTTGTGAATGTGTGGGATTCTCTGCCACAGAGGGCAGTGGAGGGCGATTCACTGGATGGGTTTACGAGAGAGTTCGATAGAGCTCTAGGGGCTAGTGGGATCAAGGGGTATGGGGAGAAGGCAGGCACGGGTTACTGATTGTGGACGGTCGGCCGCGATGGCGGTGAATGGCGGTGCGTACAGGCTCGAAGGGCCGAGTGGCCTCCTCCTGCACCCGTTGTCTGTGTTTCTATGGGTTGTCGCCTAGTCGTGGTGGAGAAGCTCGTGTGGTCCAGAGATCCTGAGAGCGATGCCATCTGGAGCTACCCTCCTGGTAGGATCACCACTGGATCACCACTGGATCACCACTGGATCCTGACCCAGATCTGACAAGGACCGTGCGCTGGGATGTCTGTGCTCCAGTCTCCCCACGTTAAAGAAAGTCACGCACGGGCGTCCAACGTAAAAGTGGGGTCGGTCACACTTGCTTCCACTGACCGCCGATGGGGTGGGTTGAGTTCTGGAGAGTTGCGTTGGATTGAGTTGGGTTGGGTTGAGTTGGGTTGAGTTGGGTTAAGTTGGGTTGAGTTGGGCTGGGTTGGGTTGCGTTGAGTTGGGTTGGGTTGGATTGAGTTGGGTTGGGTTGAGTTGGGTTGAGTTGGGTTAAGTTCGGTTGAGTTGGGCTGGGTTGGGTTGCGTTGAGTTGGGTTGGGTTGAGTTGGGCTGGGTTGCGTTGAGTTGGGTTG
This sequence comes from Rhinoraja longicauda, assembly GCF_053455715.1. NCBI lineage: Eukaryota > Metazoa > Chordata > Chondrichthyes > Rajiformes > Arhynchobatidae > Rhinoraja > Rhinoraja longicauda. The sequence goes on from NC_135991.1 coordinate 16,135,237, forward strand.
AGTTGGGCTGGGTTGCGTTGAGTTGGGTTGGGTTGGGTTGGGTTGGGTTGATATTTGGAGTGTTGGGTTGGGTTGAGTTGAGTTGAGTTGGGTTGGGTTGATATTTGGAGTGTTGGGTTGGGTTGAGTTGAGTTGAGATGTGTTGGGTTGAGTTGGGTTGGGTTGATTTTTGGAGTGTTGGGTTGGGTTGAGTTGGGTTGGGTTGATTTTTGGAGTGTTGGGTTGGGTTGAGTTTGGTTGGGTTGAGTTAGGTTGAATTGGGTTGTTGAGTTTTGGAGTGTTGGGTTTGTTTGAGTTAAGTTGAGTTGGGTTAAGTTGGGTTGAGTTGGATTGAGTTGGGTTGGGTTGAGTTGGATTGAGTTTGGTTGTGTTGGTTGGGTTGGGCTGGGTTGGGTTAAGTTGGGTTGAGTTGGATTGAGTTGGGTTGGGTTGAGTTGGATTGAGTTTGGTTGTGTTGGTTGGGTTGGGCTGGGTTGGGTTGAGTTGGGATGAGTTGGGTTAAGTTGGGTTGAGTTGGGCTGGGTTGGGTTTGGTTGAGTTTGGTTGTGTTGGGTTGGGCTGGGTTGAGTTGGTTTGATCTTTGGAGAGTTGGGTTGGATTGAGTTGAGTTGTGTTGGGTTGAGTTGGGTAGGGTTGATTTTTGGTGTGTTGGGTAGGGTTGAGATGGGCTGAGTTGAGTTGTGTTGGGTTGAGTTGGGTAGGGTTGATTTTTGGTGTGTTGGGTAGGGTTGAGATGGGCTGAGTTGAGTTGTGTTGGGTTGAGTTGGGTTGGATAGATATTTGGAGTGTTGGGTTGGGTTGAGTTGGGTTGGATTGGGTTGATTTTTGGAGTGTTGGGTTGGGTTGAGTTGGGTTGGGTTGGGTTGAGTTGGTTGGGTTGATTTTTGGAGTGTTGGGTTGAGTTGATTATTGGAGAGTTGGGTTGGGTTGAGTTGGGATGAGATGGTTGGGTTGAGTTGGGTTGGGTTGGGTTGAGTTGGTTGAGTTGATTTTTGGAGTGTTGGGTTGGGTTGGGGTGGGTTGAGTTTGGTTGTGTTGGGTTGGACTGGGTTGAGTTGGTTTGACTTTTGGAGTTGGGTTCGGTTGAGTTGAGTTGCTTTGAGTTGTGCTGAGTTGGGTTGAGTTGGGTTGAGTTGGATTGAGTTGGGTTGGGTTGTTGTGTTGGGTTGGGATGATTTTGGAGTGTTGGGTTGGGTTGCGTTGGGTTGAGTTTGGTGGTGTTGGGTTGGGCTAGGTTGAGTTGGTTTGATTTTTGGAGAGTTGGGTTGGGTTGAATTGGGTTGAGTTCAGTTGGGTTGAGTTTGGTTGGGTTGGGTTGAGTTGGGTTGGGTTGAGTTGGATTGAGTTGAGTTGGGCAGACGGGTTGAGTTGAGTTGATTTTTGGAGGGTTGACTTGGATTGAGTTGGGTTGGGTCGTTGTGTTGGGTTGAGATGGGTTGGGATGATTTTTGGAGTGTTGGGTTGGGTTGAGTTGCATTGAGTTGGGTTGGGTTGGTGGTTGGGTTGAGTTGGGTTGGGTTGAGTTGGGTTGGGTTGATTTTTGGAGTGTTGGGTTGGGTTGAGTTAGGTTGAATTGCGTTGGGTTGAGTTTTGAGTGTTGGGTTGGGTTGAGATGGGTTGAGTTGGGTTGAGTTGAGTTGGGTTGAGTTGGGTTGAGTTGAGTTGGGTTGTGTTGGATTGAGTTGGGTTGGGTTGAGTTGAGTTGGGTTGGGTTGGATTGATTTGAGTTGTGTTGGGTTGGGTTGAGTTGGGATGAGTTTGGTTGAGTTGGGTTGGGTTGAGTTGGGTTGGGTTAGGTTGTGTTGGGTTGGGCTGGGTTGAGTTGGTTTGATTTATGGAGAGTTGGGTTGGGTTTTAGTTGAGTTGCGTTGAGTTGGGTTGGGTTGATTTTTGGAGTTTTGGGGTGGGTTGGGTTGAGTTGTGTTGGGTTCGGTTTTAGTTGAATTGCGTTGAGTTGGGCTGAGTTGAGTTGTGTTGGGTTGAGTTGGGTTGGGTTGATAATTGGAGTGTTGGGTTGGTTGGGTTGATTTTTGGAGTGCTGGGTTGGGTTGGGTTGAGTTGAGTTGAGTTGGGCTGAGTTGAGTTGTGTTGGGTTGAGTTGTGTTGGGTTGATTTTTGGAGTGGGTTGGATTGGGTTGGGCTCGGTTGAGTTGGGATGAGTTTGGTTGAGTTGAGTTGGGTTGGGTTGGGTTAGGTTGAGTTGGGTTGGATTGAGTTGGTATGGGTTGGGTTGGGTTGAAATGAGAGGGTGAGGGAGGGAGGGAGGGAACATGGCTGGAGGGTGAGGATCAGATACATACCTGCCTTATACTCTGGCCAACGTATTCTATGACCATCTCGTCTGCCGCGATGGGCTCCATTGCGAACAAACCCCACTCGTGTATACGACTGCGGCCAAATCGTAACTTCTTCTTACGAAACTGGGGGAGAGAGAGACGGGGGAGGGAGTGAGGGGGTCATGTCAGGGGGATGTTGTAACCTCCCCTACCCTCTCCCCTCCTCTCCTTTCTCTCCCCTCCCTCTCCCCCAAAGCTTTCGCCGAGGATTTCAGTACAGGAGCAAAGAGGTCCTTCTGCAGTTGTACAGGGCCCTGGTGAGACCGCACCTGGAGTACTGTGTGCAGATTTGGTCTCCTAGTTTGAGGAAGGACGTCCTTGCTATTGAGCAGTGCAGCGTAGGTTCACCAGGTTAATCCCCGGGATGGCGGGACTGTCGTACGAGGAAAGATTGGAAAGACTGGGGTTTGTGTTCGCTGGAGTTTAGAAGGACGAGAGGGGGATCTTATAGAGAGACGTGTAAAATTATAAAAGGACCGGACAAGCTAGATGCAGGAAACATGTTCCCAATGTTGGGCGAGTCCAGAACCAGGGGCCACACAGTCTAAGAATAAAGGGGAGGCCGTTTAAAACTGAGGTGAGGAGGAACGTTTGCAGTTGTGAATGTGTGGGATTCTCTGCCACAGAGGGCAGTGGAGGGCGATTCACTGGATGGGTTTAAGAGAGAGTTAGGTTGGGTTGGGTTGGGTTGGGTTGAGTTGGATTGAGTTGGGTTGGGTTGAGTTGTGTTGGGTTGAGGTGGGTTGTGTTGAGTTGGGTTGGGTTGAGTTGGGTTAGGTTGGGTTGAGTTGTGTTGGGTTGGGTTGAGTTGTGTTGGGTTGAGGTGGGTTGTGTTGGGTTGGGTTGGTTGGGTTGGGTTGGGTTGGGTTGAGTTGGATTGGGTTGGGTTGAGTTGTGTTGGGTTGAGGTGGGTTGTGTTGAGTTGGGTTGGGTTGAGTTGGGTTAGGTTGGGTTGAGTTGTGTTGGGTTGGGTTGTGTTGAGTTGGGTTGGGTTGAGCTGGATTAAGTTGGGTTGGGTTGAGTTGTTTTAGGTTGAGTTGGGTTGAGTTGTGTTGGGTTACGTTGGGAGGAACGTTTGCAGTTGTGAATGTGTGGGATTCTCTGCCACAGAGGGCAGTGGAGGCCGATTCACTGGATGGGTTTAAGAGAGAGTTAGATAGAGCTCTAGGGGCTAGTGGGATCAAGGGGTATGGGGAGAAGGCAGGCACGGGTTACCCTCTCTGCCGCCTCTCTCCCCTCTTTCCCTCCCTCCTTCCCTCCCTCCCTCCCTCCCACAGTGGCTACCTTGAGCTGATTAAACTTCAGAAGGTCGCTGTCTACCAGGGCCGAGGTCCCGATGGCACTCAGCAAACGCCTTTGTTCCGATCTTCTCTCTGACAGCAACCGGTTGCTCCCCTGGCCCATCGCTGACGCGGACCGCTAAAGAGAGAGAGAGAGAGAGAGAGAGAGAGAGAGAGAGAGAGAGTCACAATGTCACAGAGCGATACAGTGCGGAAACAGGCCCTACCTTAGGCCCAACTCGCCCACACCGGCCAACATGCCCCATCTACACTAGTCCCACCTCCCCACACCGGCCAACATGCCCCATCTACACTAGTCCCACCTTTGCCCACACCGACCAACATGCCCCATCTACACTAGTCCCACACCGACCAACATGCCCCATCTACACTAGTCCCACACCGACCAACATGCCCCATCTACACTAGTCCCACCTGCCCACACCGGCTAACATGCCCCATCTACACTAGTCCCACCTGCCCACATCTACCAACATGCCCCATCTACACTAGTCCCACACCGACCAACATGCCCCATCTACACTAGTCCCACACCGACCAACATGCCCCATCTACGCTAGTCCCACCTGCCCACACCGGCCAACATGCCCCCATCTACACTAATCCCACCCGCCCACACCGACCAACATGCCCCATCTACACTAGTCCCACCTGCCCACACCGACCAACATGCCCCATCTACACTAGTCCCACACCGACCAACATGCCCCATCTACACTAGTCCCACCTGCCCACACCGACCAACATGCCCCATCTACACTAGTCCCACCTGCCCGCGTTTGGCCCACATCCCTCCAAACCCGTCCTATCCATGTACCCGTCCAAGTGTCTCTTAAACGTTGCGATAGTCCCAGCCTCAACTACCTCCTCCGGCAGCTCGTTCCATTCACCCACCACCCTCTGTGTGGAAACGTTGCCCCTCAGGTTCCTATTAAATCTTCCCCCCCTCCCCTCTCTCACCTCAAACCCGTGTCCTCTGGTCCTCGATTCCCCTACTCTGGGCAAGAGACTCTGTGCGTCTACCCGATCTATTCCCCTGGTGATCTTGTCCACCTCTATAAGATCGCCCCTCATCCTCCTGCGCTCCAAGGTAGAGAGTCCCAGCCTGCCCCCAACCTCTCCCTGCAGCTCAGGCCCCTCGAGTCCTGGCTACATCCTCGTCAATCTTCTCCGCGCCCTTTCCAGCTTGAGAGAGAGAGGAGGGAAAGAGAGAGGAGAGAGAGAGGAGGGAGAGAAGAGGGAGGGGGAGAGAGAGGAGGGGGAGAGGAGAGGGGGGAAAGAGAGGAGGGAGAGAGGAGAGGAGAGAGGGGGGAAAGAGAGGGGGGAGAGAGGGGAGGGGG
>NC_135991.1:16140713-16153213 GCF_053455715.1 Rhinoraja longicauda
TCTCTCCTCTCCTTCCCCTCTCCCCCCCTCTCTCCTCCTCTCTCTCCCCCTCCTCTCTCTCCCCCCTCTCTTTCCCCCCTCTCTCCTCTCCTCTCTCCCTCCTCTCTTTCCCCCCTCTCCTCTCCCCCTCCTCTCTCTCCCCCTCCCTCTTCTCTCCCTCCTCTCTCTCTCCTCTCTCTTTCCCTCCTCTCTCTCTCAAGCTGGAAAGGGCGCGGAGAAGATTGACGAGGATGTAGCCAGGACTCGAGGGGCCTGAGCTGCAGGGAGAGGTTGGGGGCAGGCTGGGACTCTCTACTCCTTGGAGCGCAGGAGGATGAGGGGCGATCTTATAGAGGTGGACAAGATCACCAGGGGAATAGATCGGGTAGACGCACAGAGTCTCTTGCCCAGAGTAGGGGAATCGAGGACCAGAGGACACGGGTTTGAGGTGAGAGAGGGGAGGGGGGGAAGATTTAATAGGAACCTGAGGGGCAACGTTTCCACACAGAGGGTGGTGGGTGAATGGAACGAGCTGCCGGAGGAGGTAGTTGAGGCTGGGACTATCGCAACGTTTAAGAGACACTTGGACGGGTACATGGATAGGGCGGGTTTGGAGGGATGTGGGCCAAACGCGGGCAGGTGGGACTAGTGTAGATGGGGCATGTTGGTCGGTGTGGGCAGGTGGGACTAGTGTAGATGGGGCATGTTGGTCGGTGTGGGACTAGTGTAGATGGGGCATGTTGGTCGGTGTGGGCAGGTGGGACTAGTGTAGATGGGGCATGTTGGTCGGTGTGGGCGGGTGGGATTAGTGTAGATGGGGCATGTTGGCCGGTGTGGGCAGGTGGGACTAGCGTAGATGGGGCATGTTGGTCGGTGTGGACTAGTGTAGATGGGGCATGTTGGTCGGTGTGGGACTAGTGTAGATGGGGCATGTTGGTAGATGTGGGCAGGTGGGACTAGTGTAGATGGGGCATGTTAGCCGGTGTGGGCAGGTGGGACTAGTGTAGATGGGGCATGTTGGTCGGTGTGGGACTAGTGTAGATGGGGCATGTTGGTCGGTGTGGGACTAGTGTAGATGGGGCATGTTGGTCGGTGTGGGCAAAGGTGGGACTAGTGTAGATGGGGCATGTTGGCCGGTGTGGGGAGGTGGGACTAGTGTAGATGGGGCATGTTGGCCGGTGTGGGCGAGTTGGGCCTAAGGTAGGGCCTGTTTCCGCACTGTATCGCTCTGTGACATTGTGACTCTCTCTCTCTCTCTCTCTCTCTCTCTCTCTCTCTCTCTCTCTTTAGCGGTCCGCGTCAGCGATGGGCCAGGGGAGCAACCGGTTGCTGTCAGAGAGAAGATCGGAACAAAGGCGTTTGCTGAGTGCCATCGGGACCTCGGCCCTGGTAGACAGCGACCTTCTGAAGTTTAATCAGCTCAAGGTAGCCACTGTGGGAGGGAGGGAGGGAGGGAAGGAGGGAGGGAAAGAGGGGAGAGAGGCGGCAGAGAGGGTAACCCGTGCCTGCCTTCTCCCCATACCCCTTGATCCCACTAGCTCCTAGAGCTCTATCTAACTCTCTCTTAAACCCATCCAGTGAATCGGCCTCCACTGCCCTCTGTGGCAGAGAATCCCACACATTCACAACTGCAAACGTTCCTCCCAACTTAACCCAACTCAACCCAACCCAACTCAACACAACCCAACCCAACCTAAAACAACTCAACCCAACCCAACTTAATCCAGCTCAACCCAACCCAACTCAACACAACCCAACCCAACACAACTCAACCCAACCTAACCCAACTCAACCCAACCCAACTCAACACAACCCACCTCAACCCAACACAACTCAACCCAACCCAACTCAATCCAACTCAACCCAACCCAACCCAACCCAACCCTAACTCTCTCTTAAACCCATCCAGTGAATCGGCCTCCACTGCCCTCTGTGGCAGAGAATCCCACACATTCACAACTGCAAACGTTCCTCCTCACCTCAGTTTTAAACGGCCTCCCCTTTATTCTTAGACTGTGTGGCCCCTGGTTCTGGACTCGCCCAACATTGGGAACATGTTTCCTGCATCTAGCTTGTCCGGTCCTTTTATAATTTTACACGTCTCTCTATAAGATCCCCCTCTCGTCCTTCTAAACTCCAGCGAACACAAACCCCAGTCTTTCCAATCTTTCCTCGTACGACAGTCCCGCCATCCCGGGGATTAACCTGGTGAACCTACGCTGCACTGCCTCAATAGCAAGGACGTCCTTCCTCAAACTAGGAGACCAAATCTGCACACAGTACTCCAGGTGCGGTCTCACCAGGGCCCTGTACAACTGCAGAAGACCTCCTTGCTCCTGAACTCAAACTAGGAGACCAAAACTGCACACAGTACTCCAGGTGCGGTCTCACCAGGGCCCTGTACAACTGCAGAAGGACCTCTTTGCTCCTGTACTGAAATCCTCGGCGAAAGCTTTGGGGGAAGATAGGGTGTAGAGATGAGGTAGAGTTACAACATCCCCCTGACATGACCCCCCTCACTCCCTCCCCGTCTCTCTCTCCCCCAGTTTCGTAAGAAGAAGTTACGATTTGGCCGCAGTCGTATACACGAGTGGGGTTTGTTCGCAATGGAGCCCATCGCGGCAGACGAGATGGTCATAGAATACGTTGGCCAGAGTATAAGGCAGGTATGTATCTGATCCTCACCCCTCCAGCCATGTTCCCTCCCTCCCTCACCCTCTCATTTCAACCCAACCCAACCCATACCAACTCAATCCAACCCAACTCAACCTACCCAACCCACCCACCCCAACCAACTCAACCCAACCACCCAACCCAACCAACCACCCAACCAACCCCAACCCACTCCAACCCACCCAACACAACCCACCCACCCAACTCAACCCAACCCAACTCCAACCCAACTCAACCCCAACCCAACCCAACCCAACTCCAACCCACCCAACCCAAACCCCAACCCCCCACCCCACCCCCCCCCCCCCCCAACACCAACTCAACCCACCCAACCCACCAACTCCAACCAACCCAACTCAACTCAGCCCAACCACCCAACCCACCCACCCAGCACTCCAAAATCAACCCAACCCAACCCAACACTCCAATTCAACCCAACCCAACTCAACCCAACACAACTCAACTCAGCCCAACTCAACGCAATTCAACTACAACCCAACCCAACTCAACCCAACCCAACCCACCCAACTCCAAAATCACCCAACCCAACTCAACCCAACCCAACCAACCCAACTCTCCATAATCAAACCAACTCAACCCAGCCCAACCCAACACAACCTAAGCCAACCCAACTCAACCCAACCCAACTCAACCAAACTCATCCCAACTCAACCCACCCAACACTCTAAAATCAACCCAACTCAACCCAACACAACACAAACCCAATCCAACCCAACCCAACTCACTCAACCCAACCCAACTCAACCCAACACAACCCAACTCACCCAACTCAACCCACCCAACTCAACCCAACCCAACTCAACCCAACTCAACCCAACCCAACCCAACCCAACACTCAACCCACCAACTCAACCCAACCAACTCAACCAACTCAACCCAACCAACACTCCAAACAACCCAACCCAACCCAACCCAACTCAACCCAACCCAACTCAACCCAACCCAACTCAATGCAACTCAACCCAACCCAACACTCCAAAAATCATCCCAACCCATCTCAACCCAACACAACGACCCAACCCAACTCAATCCAACTCAACCCTCCAAAAATCAACTCAACTCAACCCGTCTGCCCAACTCAACTCAATCCAACTCAACCCAACCCAACTCAACCCAACCCAACCAAACTCAACCCAACTGAACTCAACCCAATTCAACCCAACCCAACTCTCCAAAAATCAAACCAACTCAACCTAGCCCAACCCAACACCACCAAACTCAACCCAACGCAACCCAACCCAACACTCCAAAAATCATCCCAACCCAACACAACAACCCAACCCAACTCAATCCAACTCAACCCAACTCAACCCAACTCAGCACAACTCAACGCAACTCAACTCAACCGAACCCAACTCCAAAAATCAAACCAACTCAACCCAGTCCAACCCAACACAACCAAACTCAACCCACCCCAACCCAACCCAACACTCCAAAAATCAACTCAACCAACTCAACCCAACCCAACCCAACTCAACCCAACTCATCTCATCCCAACTCAACCCAACCCAACTCTCCAATAATCAACTCAACCCAACACTCCAAAAATCAACCCAACCAACTCAACCCAACACAACTCAGCCCAACTCAACCCAACCCAACACTCCAAAAATCAACCCAATCCAACCCAACTCAACCCAACCCAACACTCCAAATATCTATCCAACCCAACTCAACCCAACACAACTCAACTCAGCCCATCTCAACCCTACCCAACACACCAAAAATCAACCCTACCCAACTCAACCCAACACAACTCAACTCAATCCAACCCAACTCTCCAAAGATCAAACCAACTCAACCCAGCCCAACCCAACACAACCAAACTCAACCAAACCCAACCCAGCCCAACCCAACCAACACAAACAAACTCAATCCAACTCAACCCAACCCAACTCAATCCAACTCAACCCAACTTAACCCAACTCAACTTAACTCAAACAAACCCAACACTCCAAAACTCAACCCAACCCAATTCAACCTAACTCAACCCAACCAAACTCAAGCCAACCCAACACTCCAAAAATCAACCCAACCCAACTCAACCCAACCCAACACTCCAAAAATCAACCCAACCCAACTCAACCCAACACATCTCAACTCAACTCAACCCAACCCAACACTCCAAATATCAACCCAACCCAACTCAACTCAACTCAACCCAACCCAACACTCCAAATATCAACCCAACCCAACCCAACCCAACTCAACGCAACCCAACCCAGCCCAACCCAACCCAACTCAACGCAACCCAACCCAGCCCAACTCAACCGAACTTAACCCAACCCAACCCAACTCAACCCAACCCAACTCAATCCAACCCAACCCAACTCAACGCAACCCAACCCAGCCCAACTCAACCCAACTTAACCCAACTCAACCCAACTCAACCCAACCCAACTCAACCCAACCCAACTCAATCCAACGCAACTCTCCAGAACTCAACCCACCCCATCGGCGGTCAGTGGAAGCAAGTGTGACCGACCCCACTTTTACGTTGGACGCCCGTGCGTGACTTTCTTTAACGTGGGGAGACTGGAGCACAGACATCCCAGCGCACGGTCCTTGTCAGATCTGGGTCAGGATCCAGTGGTGATCCAGTGGTGATCCAGTGGTGATCCAGTGGTGATCCAGTGGTGATCCTACCAGGAGGGTAGCTCCAGATGGCATCGCTCTCAGGATCTCTGGACCACACGAGCTTCTCCACCACGACTAGGCGACAACCCATAGAAACACAGACAACGGGTGCAGGAGGAGGCCACTCGGCCCTTCGAGCCTGTACGCACCGCCATTCACCGCCATCGCGGCCGACCGTCCACAATCAGTAACCCGTGCCTGCCTTCTCCCCATACCCCTTGATCCCACTAGCCCCTAGAGCTCTATCTAACTCTCTCTTAAACCCATCCAGTGAATCGGCCTCCACTGCCCTCTGTGGCAGAGAATCCCACACATTCACAACTGCAAACGTTCCCTCCTCACCTCAGTTTTAAACCCTTTATTCTTAGACTGTGTGGCCCCTGGTTCTGGACTCGCCCAACATTGGGAACATGTTTCCTGCATCTAGCTTGTCCGGTCCTTTTATAATTTTACACGTCTCTCTATAAGATCCCCCTCTCGTCCTTCTAAACTCCAGCGAATACAAGCCCAGTCTTTCCAATCTTTCCTCGTACGACAGTCCCGCCATCCCGGGGATTAACCTGGTGAACCTACGCTGCACTGCCTCAATAGCAAGGACGTCCTTCCTCAAACTAGGAGACCAAAACTGTACACAGTACTCCAGGTGTGGTCTCACCAGGGCCCTGTACAACTGCAGAAGGACCCCCTTGCTCCTAGACTCAAACTAGGAGACCAAAACTGTACACAGTACTCCAGGTGCGGTCTCACCAGGGCCCTGGACAACTGCAGAAGGACCTCTTTACTCCTAAACTCAACTGTTCTCGTTATGAAGGCCAACGTGCCATTGGCTTCCTTCACTGCCTGCTGTACCTGCACGCCAATATTCGGTGACTGGTGTACAAGGACACCCAGGTCTCGCTGCACCTCCCCCTAACCTAACCCAACCCAACTCTCTCTCTCTCTCTCTCTCTCTCTCTCTCTCTCTCTTCCTCTGTGCTCCAGGTGGTTGCTGACATGCGAGAGCGGAGATACGAGGACGCCGGCATCGGGAGCAGTTACCTCTTCCGCGTCGACCACGACACGATCATCGACGCGACGAAATCGGGGAATCTAGCGCGGTTCATTAACCACTGCTGCACCGTGAGTGTCTACTGCCATCTCCCCATCGCTCCCCAGTCTCCCTCACCCAACCCAACCCAACCCAACCCAACCCAACCCAACTCAACCCAACCCAACCCAACCCAACCCAACTCAACCCAACCCAACTCAATCCAACCCAATTCAACTCAACCCAACTCAACCCAACCCAACTCAATCCAACCCAATTCAACCCAACCCAACCCAACTCAACCGAACTCAACCCAACCCAACCCAACTCAACCCAAACCAACCCTTGAGTTGGGTTGCGTTGGGTCGATTTTTGGTGAGTTGGGTTGGGTTGCGTTGACTTGGGCTGGGTTGAGTTGAATTGGGTTGAGTTGAGTTGAATTGGGTTGGGTTGGGTTGAGTTGGGTTGGGTTGAGTCAACCCAACCCAACCCAACCCAACTCACCAAAAATCAACCCAACCCAACGCAACCCAACTCATCTCAACCCAATCCAACTCAACCCAACCCAACTCAACCCAATCCAACCCAACCCAACTCAGCTCAACCCAACTCAACCCAACCCAATTCAACCCAATCCAACTCAACCCAACCCAATTCAACCCAACCCAACCCAACTCACCAAAAATCAACCCAACCCAACTCAACCCAACCCAACTCACCAAAAATCAACCCAACTCAACCCAACCCAACTCAACTCAACCCAACCCAACCCAACTCAACCTAACTCAACCCAACTCAACCCATCCCAACCCAACTCAACCCAACCCAACCCAATTCAACTCAACCCAACCCAACTCAACCCAACCCAACCCAACTCACCAAAAATCAACGCAACTCAACCCAACCCAACTCAACCCAACCCAACTCAACCCAACTCAAGTCAACCCAACCCAATCCAACTCAACCCAACTCAACCCAACCCAACTCAACCCAACCCAAGCCAACTCAACTCAACCCAACCCAACCCAACTCACCAAAAATCAACCCAACTCAACCCAACTCAACCCAACCCAACCCATCCCAACTCAACCCAACTCAACCCAACTCAACCCAACTCAACCCAACCCAACTCACCAAAAATCAACCCAACTCAATCCAACTCAACCCAACCCAACTCAACCCAACCCAACCAAACTCAACACAACTGAACTCAACCCAATTCAACCCAACCCAACTCTCCAAAAATCAAACCAACTCAACCTAGCCCAACCCAACACCACCAAACTCAACCCAACGCAACCCAACCCAACACTCCAAAAATCATCCCAACCCAACTCAACCCAACTCAACCCAACTCAACCCAGCCCAACCCAACTCAACCCAACCCAACTCAACCCAACCCAACCCAACTCACCAAAAATCGACCCAACCCAACCAAACTCAACCCAACCCAACTCAACCCAACCCAACTCAAGTCAACCCAACCGAATTCAACTCAACTCAACCCAATTCAACTCAACCCAACCCAACTCAACCCAACCCAATTCAACTCAACCCAACTCAACCCAACACAACTCACCAAAAATCAACCCAACTCAACCCAGCCCAAGTCAACCCAACCCAACTCAACCCAACCCAACTCAACCCAACCCAACCCAACCCAACTCAACCCAACCCATCCAACCCAACTCAACCCAACCCATCCAACCCAACTCTCCAAAATTCAACCAAACCACTGCTGCACCGTGAGTGTCACCCGCCATCTCCCCATCGCTCCCCAATCTCTCTCTCCCAACCCAATCCAACTCAACCCAACCCAACTCAACCCAACCCAATCCAATTCAACCCAACTCAACCCAACCCAATTCAACTCAACCCAGCCCAAGTCAACCCAACTCAACCCAATTCAACTCAACTCAACTCAACCCAACTCACCAAAAATCAACCAACCCAACCCAACCCAACCCAACCCAACCCAATTCAACCCAATCCAATTTAACGCAACCCAACTCAACCCAACCCAACTCAACCCAACCCAACTCAACCCAACCCAACTCAACCCAACCCAACTCAACTCAACCCAACCCAACTCAACCCAACTCAACTCAACCCAACCCAACCCAACTCACCAAAAATCAACCCAACTCAACCCAACTCAACCCAACTCAACCCAACTCAACCCAACTCAATCCAACCCAATTCAACCCAATCCAACCCAACTCAACCCAACCCAACTCAACCCAATCCAACTCAACCCAACTCAACTCAACCTAACCCAACCCAATTCAACTCAACCCAACCCAACCCAACCCAACTCAACCGAACTCAACCCAACTGAACCCAACTCAATTCAACTCAACCAAGCCCAAGTCAACCCAACCCAATTCAACTCAACCCAACCCAACCCAACCCAATTCAACTCAACCCAACTCAACCCAATCCAACCCAACTCAACCCAACCCAACCCAACCCAACCCAATTCAACTCAACCCAACCCAACCCAACCCAACTCAACCCAACCCAACCCAACCCAACTCAACCCAACTCAACTCAACCCAACCCAACTCAACTCAACCCAACCCAACTCAACCCAACCCAACCCCTTGAGTTGGGTTGCGTTGGGTCGATTTTTGGTGAGTTGGGTTGGGTTGGGTTGACTTGGGCTGGGTTGAGTTGAATTATTGGCTTGGGTTGAGTTGGGTTGGGTTGAGTCAACCCAACCCAACCCAACTCACCAAAAATCAACCCAACCCAACTCAATTCAACCCAACTCAACCCAACTCAACCCAACCCAACTCAACCCAACTCAACCCAACTCAACTCAACCCAACCCAACACAACCCAACTCACCAAAAATCAACCCAACCCAACCCAACTCAACCCAACCCAACCCAACTCAACCCAACTCAACTCAACCCAACCCAACTCAACCTAACTCAACTCAACCCAACCCACCCCAACCCAATTCAACTCAACCCAGCCCAAGTCAACTCAACCCAACTCAACTCAACTCAACTCAACCCAACTCAACCCAACCCAACTCAACCCAACCCAACCCAACTCAACCCAACCCAACCAAACTCAACCCAACCCATCCAACCCAACTCTCCAAAAATCAACCAAACCACTGCTGCACCCAAACCAACCCAATTCAACTCAACCCAATCTAACTCAACCCAACCCAACCTAACTCAACCCAATCCAACTCAACCCAACTCAACCCAACCCAATTCAACTCAACCCAACCCAACTCAACCCAACCCAACCTAACTCAACCCAATCCAACTCAACCCAACTCAACCCAACCCAATTCAACTCAACCCAACCCAACTCAACCCAACTCAACTCAACCCAACTCAACCCAGCCCAAGTCAACCCAAGTCAACTCAACCCAACCCAACCCAACTCACCAAAAATCGACCCATCGCAACCCAACTCAACCCAACCCAACCCAACTCTCCAAAAATCAACAAAACTCAACCCAACTCAACCCAACCCAACTCTACCCAACCAAACTCAACCCAACCCAACTCAACCCAACCCAACCCAACTCTCCAAAATTCAACAAAACTCAACCCAACTCAACCCAACCCAATCCAACTCAATCCAACCCAACCCAACTCAACCCAACCCAAGTCAACCTAACCCAACTCAACTCAACCCACACTCAACCCAACTCAACCCAACTCAACCCAACCCAACTGAACTCAACCCAACCCAACCTAACCCAACTCAACCCAACCCAACTTAACCCAACCCAACTCAACTCAACGCAACTCAACCCAACTCAATCCAACCCAACCCAACTCAACTCAACCCAACTGAACTCAACCCAACCCAACCTAACCTAACCCAACTCAACCCAACTCTCCGAAAATGAGATAGCATGAGATTGAGAGAGTGTGTGTGTGTTTGTGCGTGCGTGCGAAACATAGAAACATAGAAAATAGATGCAGGAGGAGGCCATTCGGCCCTTCGAGCCTGTACGCACCGCCATTCATTGTGATCACGGCCGACCGTCCACAATCAGTAACCCGTGCCTGCCTTCTCCCCATACCCCTTGATCCCACTAGCCCCTAGAGCTCTATCTAACTCTCTCTTAAACCCATCCAGTGAATCGGCCTCCACTGCCCTCTGTGGCAGAGAATCCCACACATTCACAACTGCAAACGCTCCTCCTCACCTCAGTTTTAAACGGCCTCCCCTTTATTCTTAGACTGTGTGGCCCCTGGTTCTGGACTCGCCCAACATTGGGAACATGTTTCCTGCATCTAGCTTGTCCGGTCCTTTTATAATTTTACACGTCTCTATAAGATCCCCCTCTCGTCCTTCTAAACTCCAGCGAACACAAGCCCCAGTCTTTCCAATCTTTCCTCGTACGACAGTCCCGCCATCCCGGGGATTAACCTGGTGAACCTACGCTGCACTGCCTCAATAGCAAGGACGTCCTTCCTCAAACTAGGAGACCAAAACTGCACACAGTACTCCAGGTGCGGTCTCACCAGGGCCCTGTACAACTGCAGAAGGACCTCCTTGCTCCGAGACTCGTTTTAGGAAGGCCATCCTTGCTATTGAGTACAGGAGCAAAGAGGTCCTTCTGCAGTTGTACAGGGCCCGGGTGAGACCGCACCTGGAGTACTGTGTGCAGTTTTGGTCTCCTAGTTTGAGTACAACTGCAGAAGGACCTCCTTGCTCCTGTACTCGATAGCAAGGACGTCCTTCCTCAAATTAGGAGACCAAAACTAGAGTTGTGGTCTCACCAGGGCCCTGTACAACTGCAGAAGGACCTCCTTGCTCCTAGACTCAAAAGCGAATACAAGCCCAGTCTTTCCAATCTTTCCTCGTACGACAGTCCCGCCATCCCGGGGATTAACCTGGTGAACCTACGCTGCACTGCCTCAATAGCAAGGACGTCCTTCCTCAAACTAGGAGACCAAAACTGCACACAGTGCTCCAGGTGCGGTCTCACCAGGGCCCTGTACAACTGCAGAAGGACCTCTTTACTCCTATACTCAATCCTCTCGTTATTAGGTTCACCAGGTTAATTCCCGGAATGGCGGGACTGTCGTATGTTGAAAGACTGGAGCGACTGGGCTTGTATACACTGGAATTTAGAAGGATGAGAGGGGATCTTATCGAAACGTATAAGATTATTAAGGGGTTGGACACGTTAGAGGCAGGAAACATGTTCCCAATGTTGGGGGGGTCCAGAACAAGGGGCCACAGTTTGAGAAGGGGTCGGCCATTTAGAACGGAGATGAGGAAAAACTTTTTCAGTCAGAGAGTTGTGAATCTGTGGGATTAATTCTCTGCCTCAGAGGGCAGTGGAGGCCAATTCCCTGAATGCATTCAAGAGAGAGCTAGATAGAGCTCTTAAGGATAGAGCTCGAGATAGAGCACTCAAGAGAGAACTAGATCGTCAAGAGAGAGCTAGATAGAGCTCTTAAGGATAGCGGAGTCAGGGGGTATGGGGAGAAGGCAGGAACGGGGTACTGATTGAGAATGATCAGCCGTGATCACATTGAATGGCGGTGCGTACAGGCTCGAAGGGCCGAATGGCCTCCTCCTGCACCTATTGTCTATTGTCTGTTGTACTCAATAGCAAGGACGTCCTTCCTCAAACTATGAGACCACAACTCTGCACACAGTACTCCAGGTGCGGTCTCACCAGGGCCCTGTACAACTGTAGAAGGACCTCCTTGCTCCTAGACACAAACTATGAGACCACAACTCTGCACACAATACTCCAGGTGCGGTCTCACCAGGGCCCTGTACAACTGCAGAAGGACCTCTTTGCTCCTCTACTCAATAGCAAGGACGTTCTTCCTCAAACTAGGAGACCAAAACTGCACACAGTACTCCAGGTGTGGTCTCACCAGGGCCCTGTACAACTGCAGGAGGACCTCTTTGCTCCTCTACTCAATAGCAAGGACGTTCTTCCTCAAACTAGGAGACCAAAACTGCACACAGTACTCCAGGTGCGGTCTCACCAGGGCCCTGTACAACTGCAGAAGGACCTCCTTGCTCCTATACTCAACTCCTCTCGTTGTGAAGGCCCGTTGGCTTTCTTCACTGCCTGCTGTACCTGCACGCCAACGTTCAGTGACTGGTGTACACGGACACCCAGGTCTCGTTGCACCACCCCCTTACCCAACCTGACGCC
>NC_135991.1:16172356-16175733 GCF_053455715.1 Rhinoraja longicauda
TCTACACTAGTCCCACCTGCCCACACCGACCAACATGCCCCATCTACACTAGTCCCACCTGCCCACACCGACCAACATGCCCCATCTACACTAGTCCCACCTGCCCACACCGGCCAACATGCCCCATCTACACTAGTCCCACCTGCCCACACCGACCAACATGCCCCATCTACACTAGTCCCACCTGCCCACACCAACCAACATGCCCCATCTACACTAGTCCCACCTGCCCACACCGACCAACATGCCCCATCTACACTAGTCCCACACCGACCAACATGCCCCATCTACACTAGTCCCACCTGCCCACACCGACCAACATGCCCCATCTACACTAGTCCCACCTGCCCACACCAACCAACATGCCCCATCTACACTAGTCCCACACCGACCAACATGCCCCATCTACACTAGTCCCACCTGCCCACACCGACCAACATGCCCCATCTACACTAGTCCCACCTGCCCACACCGACCAACATGCCTCATCTACACTAGTCCCACCCGCCCACACCGACCAACATGCCCCATCTACACTAGTCCCACCTGCCCACACCGACCAACATGCCCCATCTACACTAGTCCCACCTGCCCACACCGACCAACATGCCCCATCTACACTAGTCCCACACCGACCAACATGCCCCATCTACACTAGTCCCACCCGCCCACACCGGCCAACATGCCCCATCTACACTAGTCCCACCCGCCCACACCGACCAACATGCCCCATCTACACTAGTCCCACCCGCCCACACCGGCCAACATGCCCCATCTACACTAGTCCCACCTGCCCACACCGACCAACATGCCCCATCTACACTAGTCCCACCTGCCCGCGTTTGGCCCAGATCCCTCCAAACCCGTCCTATCCATGTACCTGTCCTCACCTCCCTCCCCTCCCCTCTCCCTCCCTCCTCCCTCCTTCCCTCCCTCCCTGCTCTCCTCCCCTCTCCTTCCACCTTCTATCCCTCCAATCTCCACCCGCCCCTTCTCTCCCCTCCCCTTCCTCCTCCCCCTTCCCTTCCTCCTCAACCGCCTCCCCTCCCCTCTCCCCGCCTCCTCCCTCCCCCCCTCCCTCCTACTCTCCTCCCCTCTCCTCCCACCTTTTTTTTTTTTTTTTTTTTTCTTTTTAATTTTTGAAAAGCATATGTACAAATAGAAATTTTTTTAAAAACACATTTGTTACAGAGTTCTTACATAGCTTCAATTTTTGAAAAGAGAAAGTAGAAAAAAACAACAACAAAAAACTATAAACTTGAGGAGAGAATAAGAGGGTTAAAAATATATATATATATATTTTTTTTTTAAAAAAGGATCTAACTATAAAATGGATTCAAGATAAAATTCAAGATACAATTCAACTATCAAGATGGATTCAACAATGGCTGAATGGGAGATACCAGAGGGTAACGGTTGACAATTGTATGTCAGGTTGGAGGCCAGTGTCTAGTGGAGTGCCCCAAGGATCTGTGTTGGGTCCACTGTTGTTTGTCATTTACATTAATGATCTGGATGATGGTGTGGCAAATTGGATTAGTAAATATGCAGATGATACTAAGATAGGTGGAGTAGTTGATAGTGAGGTAGATTTTCAAAGTCTACAGAGAGACTTGGGCCTTTTGGAAGGGTGGGCTGAAAGATGGCAGATGGAGTTTAATGCTGATAAGTGTGAGGTGCTGCATTTTGGTAGGACAAATCAAAATAGGACGTACAGGGTAAATGGTAGGGAATTGAGGAATGCAGTGGAACGGAGGGATCTGGGAATAACTGTGCATTGTTCCCTGAAGGTGGAATCTCATGTGGATAGGGTGGTGAAGAAGGCGTTTGGTATGCTTGCCTTTATAAATCAGAGCATCGAGTATAGAAGTTGGGATGTAATGTTGAAATTGTACAGGGCATTGGTGAGGCCGAATCTGGAGTATGGTGTGCAGTTCTGGTCGCCAAATTATAGGAAGGATGTCGACAAAATGGAGAGGGTACAGAGGAGATTTACTAGAATGTTGCCTGGGTTTCAGCACTTAGGCTACAGAGAGAGGTTGAACAGGTTGGGTCTTTATTCTTTGGAGCGTAGAAGGTTGAGGGGGGACTTGATAGAGGTTTTTAAAATTTTGAGAGGGACGGACAGAGTTGACGTGGGTAGGCTTTTCCCTTTGAGAGTGGGGAAGATTCCAACAAGGGGACATAGCTTCAGAATTGAGGGACAAAGGTTTAGGGGGTAACATGAGGGGGAACTTCTTTACTCAGAGGGTGGTGGCTGTATGGAATGGGCTTCCGGTGGAAGTGGTGGAGGCTGGCTCGATTTTATTATTTAAGAGTAAATTGGATAGGTATATGGATAGGAGGGGATTGGAGGGTTATGGTCTGAGTGCAGGTAGATGAGACTAGGTCAGAGAGAATGGTCGGGGTGGACTGGTAGGGCCGGACAGGCCTGTTTCCATGCTGTAGTTGTTATATGTTATATGTTATATGTTAAGTGGTTCTATAATAAGGGCAAATAGACGCGGAGATAGTGGACATCCTTGTCTACAACCCTTAGATAAATGAAATTTAGATGACAGCATTTGATTAGTTAATATTCTAGCTGTTGGGGATGTATCTAAAAGTTTCACCCATGAACAAAAATTTTCACCTAGTTGAAATGTTTCCATCACTGAGAAAAGATAGGGCCTGATCAATCTCCACCTGAACAAATGCTTTTTCAGCATCTAGCGAGATGATTGCTAAATCTTCGTTTAATAGTCTATTTGAATATATTATATTGAACAAGCGTCTCAAGTTGAAAAATGAATATCGTTTGGCTATAAAGCCTGATTGATCGGGGTGTATCAATTTATCTATAACTAGACTTAATCTATGAGCTAAGATTTTCGCTAATATCTTCTGATCAGTATTTAAAAGAGCTATCGCTCTGTACGAACCAGGGTCTTCAGAATCATATAACATATAACATATAACAACTACAGCATGGAAACAGGCCTGTCCGGCCCTACCAGTCCACCCCGACCATTCGCCCTGACCTAGTCTCATCTACCTGCTCTCAGACCATAACCCTCTAAACCCTCCTATCCATATACCTATCCAATTTACTCTTAAATAATAAAATCGAGTCAGCCTCCACCACTTCCACCGGAAGCCCATTCCATACAGCCACCACCCTCTGAGTAAAGAAGTTCCCCCTCATGTTACCCCCTAAACTTTTGTCCCTCAATTCTGAAGCTATGTCCCCTTGTTGGAATCTTCCCCACTCTCAAAGGGAAAAGCCTACCCACGTCAACTCTGTCCGTCCCTCTTCAAATGTTAAAAACCTCTATCAAGTCCCCCCTCAACCTTCTACGCTCCAAAGAATAAAGACCCAACCTGTTCAACCTCTCTCT
>NC_135991.1:16176233-16182233 GCF_053455715.1 Rhinoraja longicauda
CCTTTACCTCCCCCCTCAACTCCATCCAAGGACCCAAACAGTCTTTCCAGGTGAGACAGAGGTTCACCTGCACCTCCTCCAACCTCATCTATTGCATCCGCTGCTCTAGATGTCAACTTATTTACATCGGCGAAACCAAGCGCAGGCTCGGCGATCGCTTCGCTCAACACCTGCGCTCGGTCCGCGTTGACCAAACTGATCTCCCGGTGGCTGAGCACTTCAACTCCCCCTCCCACTCCCGGTCCGACCTTTCTGTCATGGGCCTCCTCCAGTGGCATAGTGAGGCCCACCGGAAATTGGAGGAACAGCACCTCATATTTCGCCTGGGCAGTTTGCAGCCCAGTGGTATGAACATCGACTTCTCCAACTTTAGATAGTTCCTCTGTCCCTCTCTTCCCCTCCCCCTTCCCAGATCTCCCTCTATCTTCCTGTCTCCACCTATATCCTTCCTTTGTCCTGCCATCCCGGGAATAAACCTGGTGAACCTAATCTGCACTCCCCCAATTGCAATAATGTCCTTCCTCAAATTAGACCAAAATTGAACGCAATACTCCAGGTGTGGTTTCACCAGGGTCCTGTACAGCTGCAGTAGGACCTCCTTGCTCCTATACTCAAATCCTCTCGCAATGAAGGCCAACGTGCCATTAGCTTTCTCCACTGCCTGCCGTACCTGCATGCTTAATTTCAGGAAGAAGTATGTAAAATACCAAGACCCATTGGTAGAGTCGACAGTCAGAACCTTTTTTCCCCATGATGGAAATATCAAAGGGCATAGGTTTAAGGTGAAAGGGACAAAGTTGAAAGGACATGTCTGGGCAGGTTTGTACATAGAGTGCATTGGGTGATGAGAACGCACTGTCAGGGTTGGTGTTGGAGGCAGATACGATAGTAGCATTTACAGAGGAATTTGGATAGATACGCACATGGATATTCTGAGAATGGATAGATATGCCTTATGTGCTGGCAGATAAGAGGTAGTTTGGAATCATACTCAGCACAAACATTGTGTGCTAAAGAAACTGTTCCTAAGTTGTACACTTCTATGTTCTTTGTTGTAAACCCCATGCACCCAAATCCAGGTAATTAATATGGTACATTCTCTGGGTCCCAGAACTAATAATAATAATAATAATGTATTTTATTTATATAGCGCTTTTCATATACTCAAAGACGCTTTACAGAGATTTAGAGAACATAGGGAAATTAATAAATAGATAAATAAGTAAATAAATAAACGAACAGAGAAAGGAGACAGAAGGTGAGGTGACCTTCAGTGGTTGAAGGCAGTACTGAACAGGTGAGACTTCAGTGATGTTTTGAATGTGGTGAGTGTGGAGGAGTCTCTGACGGCTTGGGGTAGTGAGTTCCATAGGGTGGGAGCAGCGATGGAGAAAGCCCTGTCCCCCCAGGATCTGAGTTTGGTCCGGATGTGGGGGGATAGGAGATTGGCAGCAGCAGAGCGGAGGGTGCAGGTGGGAGTGTGCCTGTGGAGGAGGTCGGTCAGGTAGGATGGGGCCAGGTTATGGAGGGCTTTGTAGGTCATGAGGAGGATTTTGTACTGGATTCTCTGGGGGATGGGGAGCCAGTGGAGTTTGTAAAGGACGGGGGTGATATGGTCACGGATCGGGGTGTGGGTGAGTAGACGGGCAGCGGAGTTTTGAATGTATTGAAGTTTATTGATGATTTTTGAGGGTGCGCCATAGAGGAGGCTGTTGCAGTAGTCCAGACGGGAGGTGATGAAGGCGTGGATGAGGGTTTCTGCAGCTGTGGAGGAGAGGGATGGACGGAGATGGGCAATGTTTTTGAGGTGGAAGAAGGCTGTCTTTGTGATGTGTTTGATGTGTTTGTCGAAGGAGAGGGTTTGATCAAAGATGATTCCAAGATTCCGGATGTGAGGTGAGGTGGATACTGGGAGACCATCAATGTTGAGGATGAAGTTTTGGGTGGATTTGGTGAGCATTTTTGGACCAATGGTGATGATTTCAGATTTGTTGCAATTGAGTTTGAGGAAGTTTGATTGAAGCTCATATCATATCATATATATACAGCCGGAAACAGGCCTTTTCGGCCCACCAAGTCCGTGCCGCCCAGCGATCCCCGTAACATTAACACTATCCTACACCCACTTGGGACAATTTTTACATTTTACCCAGCCAATTAACCTACATACCTGCACGTCTTTGGAGTGTGGGAGGAAACCGAAGATCTCGGAGAAAACCCACGCAGGTCACGGGGAGAACGTACAAACTCCTTACAGTGCAGCACCCGTAGTCAGGATCGAACCTGAGTCTCCGGCGCTGCATTCGCTGTAAAGCAGCAACTCTACCGCTGCGCTACCGTGCCGCCCATATATACATATATATATATATATATATATATATATATATATATACACACACATATATGCACACACACAAACACACACATATATATATATATATAAACACACACGTACATACGCACATATATTCACACACATATATGCGCGCACACACACACACACATATATGCACACACATATATATCTATCTACTATCTTATTAAAAGTCAGATCTTGTGAAATAATATATATGTATATATCTGTGATTTCGCTGATTACGGCAAAATGGTAAACCGTAGCGCCACGATTTTTGCACCGCCTTAATCACCACGCTGACAGCTGCTGGAAAATGTATTTTTAATTTAATTCGGTCGCATGTTTTTTAAGTTACAGAGGTTTTAAAGAGCTGCCCAACCCCCCCCCCCTGATTTATTGAAGGTTCTATAGGGGGCGCTGTGGTGCGGATTTAGTCTTCAGCGTGTGACGTCACAATGCTTGTGTGAGATGGGTGCTACATTGTTTCGAAAAGCACTTACAGATCGCCGTGAGAAGCACTAAGTGACCGCGAATGTTTTTAAAAAATCACTAATTGTTTTAAAGTAGTGTTTTTTATTGCAAGTCACTTAACATACACAGATCAGCATGGGGCCACCGGGGCAAGTGTTGCGAAAACAGCACTGAGAGTGTGTCTGGGGGAGAGAGAGAATGGGGGGGGGTCTGAGAATGGGGACTGGGGAGGGGGACAACAGGGGTCGTTGCGGAGGGGGCTTGGTGGTGGGGGAAAGAGGGGTACTGGGAAAAGGGGAGGTCACCCTTCCCCCCTCAACCCCTTCCTCCCCACTCCTTCCCACCTCCATCCCCACTCCCTCCCCCCTCCTCCCCCTCCCTCCCCAACTCCCTCCCCACCTCCCTCACAACTCCCCCCCTAACTCCCCCCCCTCCCTCCATCCCTCCCTCCCCCACTCCCTCCCCCCTCCCTCCACACTTCCATCCCTCTCCCCCTCCCCCCTCCTTCCACCCTCCCTCCCCCTCCCGGTTACAATAGAAACCCTACGAGGATGGGCCCAACGGGGAAAGAGGGGTACTGGGAAAAAGGGAGGTCCCCCTCCCTCCCCCCTTCCCCCCTCCCCTCCCCCCTCCCTCCCCCTCCCCCTACCCCCTCCCTCCCCTCTCCCTTCCCCTCCTCCTTCCCCCTCCCCTCCTCCCTCCACATCTCCCTCCCTCTCCCTTCCCTCCCTCCGCTCCTCCCGGTTACAATGGAAACCCTACGAGGATGGGCCCAACGGGGAAAGAGGGGTACTGGGAAAAGGGGAGGTCCCCCTCCCTCCCCCCTTCCCCCCTCCCCTCCCCCCTCAATCCTCCTCCCCCCCCTACACCCCTCCCTCCCTTCTCCCTTCCCCCCCCCTCCTTCCCCCTCCCCTCCTCCTTCCACACTCCCTCCCTCCCCCTTCCCTCCCTCCCCTCCTCCCGGTTACAATGGAAACACTACGAGGACGGGCCCAACGGGCACACTTGTGCTAGTATATATATAAAAACACACACGTACATACGCACATATATTCACACACATATATTCACACACGCACACACACGCACACATATATATACACACACATATATATACACACACATATATGCACACACACACACACACATATATATATATATATATATATATAAACACACACGTACATACGCACATATATTCACACACATATATTCACACACGCACACATATATATACACACACATATATATATATACACACCTTAAGAGCTCTATCCAGCTCTCTCTTGAATGCATTCAGAGAATTGGCCTCCACTGCCCTCTGAGGCAGAGAATCCCACAGATTCACAACTCTCTGACTGAAAAAGGTTTTTCTCATCTCTGTTCTAAATGGCCGACCCCTTATTCTTAAACTGTGTGTGGCCCCTGGTTCTGGACTCCCCCAACATTGGGAACATGTTTCCTGCCTCTAACGTGTCCAACCCCTTATCGTTTCGATAAGATCCCCCTCTCCTCCTTCTAAATTCCAGTGTATACAAGCCTAGTCGCTCCCAGTCTTTCAACATACGACAGTCCTGCCATTCCGGGAATTAACCTGGTGAACCTACGCTGCACGCCCTCAATAGGCGATGGGGGGAAGGGTGTGGGGGGGGGGGGGGGGGGGTAGGGGTGGAGGGAAGGGGCGGAATGGGTTGGGGGGGAAGGAGTGAGTGGGGGGAAGGAGGGGGGGATTGACTGTGGGGGTGGGGGTGGGGGAGGATGGAGTTGGGGGGGAGGGAGGGGAGATTGAGTGGGCGAATGGGGGGGAGGGTAGATGGAGTGGGAGGGGAGATTGAGTGGGCGAATGGGGGGGAGGGTAGATGGAGTGGGAGGGGGGTGGAGTGGGAGAAGGAGGGGTGGAGTGGGTGAGTGGGGTGGAGGGAGGGGAGATGGAGTGGGTGAGTGGTGGGGGTGGGGGA
The DNA here is from genome assembly GCF_053455715.1 of Rhinoraja longicauda. Taxonomy (NCBI): domain Eukaryota; kingdom Metazoa; phylum Chordata; class Chondrichthyes; order Rajiformes; family Arhynchobatidae; genus Rhinoraja; species Rhinoraja longicauda. The sequence continues at coordinate 16,181,019 of NC_135991.1, forward strand.
GGGAGGGAGGGGGGATAGGGTGGGGGAGTCGAGGGAGGGGAGGATGGAGTGGGGGTGGAGTGCCAGAGAGCCCCTAACTGGAAGGGGGGGGGGGTGTAGGGGGGTTAAGGCGCATGGTGGGTAATGGGGGAGGGGATAATCAGGAGTCCTGATTCGCTCCTGCCGTTCACATCCCGCCCTGTGGGGTCCATTGATTGGCTGAGACCTCTCGCTCGACGCCCGATTGGTCAGGCTCCCATGTGGGGGCAAGGTTGAGGCCACCCGCTCTGATTGGTCCTGATTTGCTCCTGCCGTTCACACCCCGCCCTGTGGGGTCCATTGATTGGCTGAGACCTCCCGCTCGACGCCCGATTGGTCAGGCTCCCATGTGGGGTCCATTGATTGGCCACAAACTCCCGCTCGACGCCCGATTGGTCAGGCTCCCATGTGGGGTCCATTGATTGGCCACAACCTCCCGCTCGACCTCTTTATTTTACCTAGGATCTTTAGGAACACTTGAGATCCATTTCATTAAAAAAAAAAGTATTTTAAACAACGGTGAGTGGTTCTAGACCAATGCAGGAGAGGCTTTGGGTCCACGGCTCGCTCTGGCTGCAGCGTTGGGGCACAGGGGCCGAGTGCAGAAAGCCAATGGCATGTTGGCCTTCATAAGTGTGAGGTTGTCCACTTTGGTGTAAGAACAGGAAGGCAGATTATTATCTGAATGGTGTCAAGTTAGGAAAAGGGGACGTACAACGAGATCTGGTGTCCTAGTGCATCAGTCACTGAAAGGAAGCATGCAGGTACAGCAGGCAGTGAAGAAAGCCAATGCATGTTGGCCTTCATAACAAGAGGAGTTGAGTATAGGAGCAAAGAGGTCCTTCTACAGTTGTACAGGGCCGTAGTGAGACCGCACCTGGAGTACTGTGTGCAGTTTTGGTCTCCAAATTTGAGGAAGGATATTCTTGCTATTGAGGGCGTGCAGCGTAGGTTCACCAGGTTAATCCCCGGAATGGCGGGACTGTCATATGTTGAAAGACTGGAGCGACTAGGCTTGTATACACTGGAATTTGAAGGATGAGAGGGATCTTATCGAAACGTATAGGATTATTAAGGGGTTGGACACGTTAGAGGCAGGAAACATGTTCCCAATGTTGGGGAGTCCAGAACCAGGGGCCACACAGTTTAGAATAAGGGTCGGCCATTTAGAACGGAGATGAGGAAAAACTTTTCCAG